>NW_026906397.1:0-32000 GCF_033807715.1 Cololabis saira | reverse complement strand
GTAGTTGGAGCAGTTGCTGTAATTGTTGGAGAACTATTTGTTGTCGGAGAAACCATAGTTTTTGTTGTTCCAGCAGCAGAGGTTGTCGTCGGAGAATCTTTGGTTGTAGTCGGAGCAGCTGTGGTTGTAGTTGCAGCAACTGTGGTTGTTGTGGGTGAAACCGTGGTAGCTGTTGCTGGAGCAAGTGTGGTAGGTGTTGTAGTGGCTGTGGTTGTTGCTGGAGCAATGGTTGTTGTAGTTGCTACAGCTGTTGTTGTTGCAAATGTGGTTGTTTTTGGAGAAGCAGTGGTAGATGTTGGAGCAATGGTTGTTGTAGTTGGAGCAGCTATAGTTTTATTTGGAGCAGCTGTGGTTGTTTTTGATGCAACCGTGGTTGTAGTTGGAGCGGTTGTTGTCGTAACAATTGTGGTTGCTGTCGGAGCAACTGTGGTTGTAGTCGGAACAACTGGGGTTGTAGTCGGAGCGGCTCTGGTTGTTGTTGGTGCAATTGTAGTTGGAGCAGCTGTGGTAGTGGTTGGAGCAGCTGTGGTTGTTGTTAATGTTACTGTGGTTGTAGTTGGAGCAACTGTAGTTGTAGTATCTTTGGTTGTAGTTGGAGCAGCTCTGGTTGTTGTTGGAACAGCTGTTGTAGTGGTTGGAGTGGCTGTGGTTGTTGTTGGAGCATCTGTGGTTATTGGAGCGGCTGCAGCTGTAGTTGGAACAGGCGTTGTTGTTAATGCAACTGTGGTTGTAGTTGGAGCAGCTTTTGTTGTTGGACCAACAGTGGTGGTTCTTGGAACAACTGTAGTTGTAAGAGATGCTGTGGTTGTTGGGGCAGCTGTCGTTGTTGTTGGATCAACTCTGGTAGTTGGAGAAAATATGGTTGTTGTCGGAGCAACTGCGGATGTAGTTGGACCAACCGTAGTTGTAGTGGCTGTGGTTGTTTGGGCAGCCGTGGTGTTTGTTGTAGCAGTTGTGGTGGTTGTTTCAGCGGCTGTGTTTGTTGGTGCAACTGTAATTATACCAAATGTGGTAGTTTTTGGAGCACCTGTAGTTATCGTTGGAGCAGCTGTGGTTGTATTTGTAACAACTCTAGTTGTTATTGGTGTAACTGTAGTTGTCTTTGGAGCAACTGTGGTCATTGTTGAAGCAGTTGTAGTCGTTCTTGGAGCAATGCTTTTTGTAGCAATGCTTGTTGTTGATGGAGCAGTTTTAGAATTTGCCTGAACAATGGACGTTGTTAGAGCAGCTGTTGTAGTTTTTTCAACTGTGGTTCTTGGAGCAGCTGTTCTACTTCTTTGAGCAATTGTAGTCGTTTTTGGAGCAATTGTTGTCGTTGGAAAGGCTGTGGTTTTAATCGGAGCAGATGTGGTTGCTAAACTGGCTCTGTTTGTTGTTGGTGCAACTGTAATTGTTTTTGTTGAAGTAATTCTAGTTGGAGTAATTGTGGTTGTAGTTGGAGCAAATCTGGTTGTAGTTGAAGAATTGTTTGTTGTTGTCAAAGGAGCTGTGGTTGTAGTTGGAGGAACTGTGGTCATTGTTGAAGCAGCTCTAGTTCTTGGAGCAATGCTTGTTGTAGTTGGATAGGCTGTGGTTGTAGTTAGAAAAGCTGTAGTTGTCTTAGAGCCTTGGTGGTTTTTGTCGTAGCCCCCTTTATTTTTTTTTGAGGAATGTTTTTTGTAGGACTTTCTCTTTTCTTTGTTGGAAAATTTTTGTTTTTGGGGGGGACTTCTGTTAATGTTGTTGTAGAAATGGTGGTTTGCATTGGAACTGTAATTTTTGTTTGACAAGCTGTGATTGTTGTAAACAATGGTAGTTGTTTTTCGAGCAACCATCATTGTTGTTGGACTAGCTGTTGTAGTTGTAACAACTCTAGTTGTTATTGGTGCAACTGTAGTTGTCGTTGGAGCAACCGTGGTCATTGTTGAAGCAATTGTAGTCGTTCTCGGAGCAATGCTTTTTGTAGTTGGATAGGCTGTGGTTGTAGTTAGAGCAGCTGTAGTTGTCTTAGAGCTTTCGTGGTTCTTGTTGTAGCCCCTTTTGTTTTGTCCTGAGAAATGTTTTTTGTCGTATCTTCTCTTTTTTTTGTTGTAAAATTGTTTTTGGCGGGTACTGCTGTTAATGTTGTTGTAGAAATGGGGGTTTGCATTGGAACTGTTGTAGTTGTTGTTTGACAAGCTGTCGTTGTTGTAAACAATGGTAGTTGTTTTTCGAGCAACCATCATTGTTGTTGGAGCCGCTGTTGTTGTTATTGGAAAAGCTGTTGTTGTTGGAGCAACTGTGGTAGTTGTCGGAGCAACTGTGATTGTAGTCGGAGCAACTGTGGTTGTAGTTGGAACAGCTGTGGTCATAGTTGTTTCAACTGTGTTTTTTGTTGGAGCAGCTGTTCTTGTTGTTTGAGCAATTGCAGTAGTTTTTGGAGCAATTGTAGTTGGAAAGGCTGTGGTTGTAGTTAGAGCAGCTGTAGTTGTTTTAGAGCTTTTGTGGTTCTTGTTGTAGCCCCTTTTGCTTTGTCTTGAGGAATGTTTTTTGTAGTACCTTCTTTTTTCTTTGTTGGAAAAATTTTGGTTTGCATTGGAACTGTTGGATTTTTTGTTTGACAAGCTGTGGTTGTTGAAAACAATGGTAGTTGTTTTTCGAGCAACCATCATTGTTGTTGGAGCAGCTGTTCTTGTTGTTTGAGCAATTGCAGTAGTTTTTGGAGCAATTGTTGTAGTTGGAAAGGCTGTAGTTGTCTTAGAGCTTTTGTGGTTCTTGTTGTAGCCCGTTTTGTTTTGTCTTGAGGAATGTTTTTTGTAGTACGTTCTCTTTCCTTTGTTGGAAAAATTTTGGTTTGCATTGGAACTGTTGTAGTTGTTGTTTGACAAGCTGTGGTTGTTGTAAACAATGGTAGTTGTTTTTCGAGCAACCGTCATTGTTGTTGGAACAGCTGTTGTTGTTGGACCAAATGTGTTCGTTTTAGGAGCACCTGTAGTTATTGTTGGACTAGCTGTGGTTGTAGTTGTAACAACTCTAGTTGTTATTGGTGCAACTGTAGTTGTCGTTGGAGCAACTGTGGTCGTTGTTGAAGCAATTGTAGTCGTTCTTGGAGCAATGCTTTTTGTAGTTGGATAGGCTGTGGTTGTAGTTAGAGCAGCTGTAGTTGTCTTAGAGCTTTTGTGGTTCTTGTTGTAGACCGTTTTGTTTTGTCCTGAGAAATGTTTTTTGTCGTACGTTCTCTTTTCTTTGTTGGAAAAATTTTGGTTTGCATTGGAACTGTTGGAGTTTTTGTTTGACAAGCTGTGGTTGTTGTAAACAATGGTAGTTGTTTTTCGAGCAACCATCATTGTTGTTGGAGCCGCTGTTGTTGTTGCTATTGGAACAGCTGTTGTTGTCGGAGCAACTGTGATTGTAGTCGGAGCAACTGTGGTTGTAGTTGGAACAGCTGTGGTCATAGTTGTTTCAACTGTGTTTTTTGTTGGAGCAGCTGTTCTTGTTGTTTGAGCAATTGCAGTAGTTTTTGGAGCAATTGTTGTAGTTGGAAAGGCTGTAGTTGTCTTAGTGCTTTTGTGGTTCTTGTTGTAGCCCGTTTTGTTTTGTCTTGAGGAATGTTTTTTGTAGTACGTTCTCTTTCCTTTGTTGGAAAAATTTTGGTTTGCATTGGAACTGTTGTAGTTGTTGTTTGACAAGCTGTGGTTGTTGTAAACAATGGTAGTTGTTTTTCGAGCAACCGTCATTGTTGTTGGAACAGCTGTTGTTGTTGGACCAAATGTGTTCGTTTTAGGAGCACCTGTAGTTATTGTTGGACTAGCTGTGGTTGTAGTTGTAACAACTCTAGTTGTTATTGGTGCAACTGTAGTTGTCGTTGGAGCAACTGTGGTCGTTGTTGAAGCAATTGTAGTCGTTCTTGGAGCAATGCTTTTTGTAGTTGGATAGGCTGTGGTTGTAGTTAGAGCAGCTGTAGTTGTCTTAGAGCTTTTGTGGTTCTTGTTGTAGACCGTTTTGTTTTGTCCTGAGAAATGTTTTTTGTCGTACGTTCTCTTTTCTTTGTTGGAAAAATTTTGGTTTGCATTGGAACTGTTGGAGTTTTTGTTTGACAAGCTGTGGTTGTTGTAAACAATGGTAGTTGTTTTTCGAGCAACCATCATTGTTGTTGGAGCCACTGTTGTTGTTGCTATTGGAACAGCTGTTGTTGTCGGAGCAACTGTGATTGTAGTCGGAGCAACTGTGGTTGTAGTTGGAACAGCTGTGGTCATAGTTGTTTCAACTGTGTTTTTTGTTGGAGCAGCTGTTCTTGTTGTTTGAGCAATTGCAGTAGTTTTTGGAGCAATTGTTGTAGTTGGAAAGGCTGTGGTTGTAGTTAGAGCAGCTGTAGTTGTCTTAGAGCTTTTGTGGTTCTTGTTGTAGCCCGTTTTGTTTTGTCTTGAGGAATGTTTTTTGTAGTACCTTCTCTTTCCTTTGTTGGAAAATTTTTGGTTTGCATTGGAACTGTTGTAGTTGTTGTAAACAATGGTAGTTGTTTTTCGAGCAACCATCATTGTTGTTGGAGCCGCTGTTGTTGTTGGACCAAATGTGTTCGTTTTAGGAGCACCTGTAGTTATTGTTGGACCAGCTGTGGTTGTAGTTGTAACAACTCTAGTTGTTATTGGTGCAACTGTAGTTGTCGTTGGAGCAACTGTGGTCGTTGTTGTAGTCGTTCTTGGAGCAATGCTTTTTGTAGTTGGATAGGCTGTGGTTGTAGTTAGAGCAGCTGTAGTTGTCTTAGAGCTTTTGTGGTTCTTATTGTAGCCCCTTTTGTTTTGTCTCGAGGAATGTTTTTTGTAGTACCTTGTCTTTTTATTGTTGTAAAAATGTTTTTGGCGGGAACTGTCAATGTTGTTGGTGTAGTTTTTGTTTGACAAGCTGTCGTTGTTGTAAACAATGGTAGTTGTTTTTGGAGCAACCATCATTGTTGTTGTAGTCGCTGTTGTTGTTGAAACAGCTGTTGTTGGAGCAGCTGTGGTAGTTGTTGGAGCAGCTGTGGTAGTTGTTGGAGCAGCTGTTGTTGTGGTTGGAGCAGCTGTGGTAGTTGTTGGAGCAGCTGTTGTTGTGGTTGGAGCAGCTGTGGTAGTTGTTGGAGCAGCTGTGTTAGTTGTTGGAGCGGCTGTTGTAGTTGTTGGAGCGGCTGTTGTTGTTGTTGGAGCAGCTGTGGTAGTTGTTGGAGCAGCTGTTGTTGTTGTTGGAGCAGCTGTGGTAGGTGTTGGAGCGGCTGTAGTTGTTGTTGGAGCAGCTGTAGTTGTGGTTGGAGCAGCTGTGGTTGTTGTTGGAGCGGCTGTTGTAGTTGTTGGAGCGGCTGTTGTTGTGGTTGGAGCAGCTGTGGTTGTTGTTGGAGCAGCTGTAGTAGTTGTTGGAGCAGCTGTGGTTGTTGTTGGAGCACCTGTGGTAGTTGTAGGAGCAGCTGTGGTAGTTGTTGGAGCAGCTGTGGTTGTTGTTGGTGCAACTGTGGTTGTTGTTGGAGTGGCTGTGGTAGTTGTTGGAGCGGCTGTAGTTGTTGTTGGAGCACCTGCGGTAGTTGTAGGAGCAGCTGTGGTAGTTGTTGGAGCGGCTGTTGTTGTGGTTGAAGCAGTTGTGGTAGTTGTTGGAGCAGCTGTGGTTGTTGTTGGAGTGGCTGTGGTAGTTGTTGGAGCGGCTGCGGTAGTTGTTGGAGCGGCTGTTGTTGTTGGAGCAGCTGTGGTAGTTGTTGGAGCAACTGTGGTAGTTGTTGGAGCAGTTGTGGTAGTTGTTGGACCAACTGTGGTTGTTGTTGGAGCGGCTGTGGTAGTTGTTGGAGCGGCTGTTGTTGTGGTTGGAGCAGTTGTGGTAGTTGTTGGAGAGGCTGTGGTAGTTGTTGAAGCGGCTGTTGTTGTGGTTGGAGCAGCTGTGGTAGTTGTTGGAGCAACTGTGGTAGTTGTTGGTGCAACTGTGGTTGTTGTTGGAGCAACTGTGTTTGTTGTTGGAGCAGCTGTGGTAGTTGTTGGAGCGGCTGTGGTAGTTGTTGGAGCAACTGTGGTTGTTGTTGGAGCGGCTGTGGTAGTTGTTGGAGCGGCTGTGGTAGTTGTTGGAGGAGCTGTGGTTGTTATTGGAGCAGCTGTGGTAGTTGTTGGTGCAACTGTGGTTGTTGTTGGAGCGGCTGTGGTAGTTGTTGGAGCAACTGTGGTAGTTGTTGGAGCAGTTGTGGTAGTTGTTGGACCAACTGTGGTTGTTGTTGGAGCGGCTGTGGTAGTTGTTGGAGCAGCTGTGGTAGTTGTTGGAGCAACTGTGGTAGTTGTTGGTGCAGCTGTGGTTGTTGTTGGAGCAACTGTGGTGGTTATTGGAGCAGCTGTGGTAGTTGTTGGAGCGGCTGTAGTTGTTGTTGGAGCAGCTGTGGTAGATGTTGGAGCAGCTGTGGTAGTTGTTGGAGCAACTGTGGTTGTTGTTGGAGCGGTTGTTGTTGTGGTTGGAGCAGCTGTGGTAGATGTTGGAGCAGCTGTGGTAGTTGTTGGAGCGGCTGTTGTTGTGGTTGAAGCAGTTGTGGTAGTTGTTGGAGCAGCTGTGGTTGTTGTTGGAGTGGCTGTGGTAGTTGTTGGAGCGGCTGCGGTAGTTGTTGGAGCGGCTGTTGTTGTTGGAGCAGCTGTGGTAGTTGTTGGAGCAACTGTGGTAGTTGTTGGAGCAGTTGTGGTAGTTGTTGGACCAACTGTGGTTGTTGTTGGAGCGGCTGTGGTAGTTGTTGGAGCGGCTGTTGTTGTGGTTGGAGCAGTTGTGGTAGTTGTTGGAGAGGCTGTGGTAGTTGTTGAAGCGGCTGTTGTTGTGGTTGGAGCAGCTGTGGTAGTTGTTGGAGCAACTGTGGTAGTTGTTGGTGCAACTGTGGTTGTTGTTGGAGCAACTGTGTTTGTTGTTGGAGCAGCTGTGGTAGTTGTTGGAGCGGCTGTGGTAGTTGTTGGAGCAACTGTGGTTGTTGTTGGAGCGGCTGTGGTAGTTGTTGGAGCGGCTGTGGTAGTTGTTGGAGGAGCTGTGGTTGTTATTGGAGCAGCTGTGGTAGTTGTTGGTGCAACTGTGGTTGTTGTTGGAGCGGCTGTGGTAGTTGTTGGAGCAACTGTGGTAGTTGTTGGAGCAGTTGTGGTAGTTGTTGGACCAACTGTGGTTGTTGTTGGAGCGGCTGTGGTAGTTGTTGGAGCAGCTGTGGTAGTTGTTGGAGCAACTGTGGTAGTTGTTGGTGCAGCTGTGGTTGTTGTTGGAGCAACTGTGGTGGTTATTGGAGCAGCTGTGGTAGTTGTTGGAGCGGCTGTAGTTGTTGTTGGAGCAGCTGTGGTAGATGTTGGAGCAGCTGTGGTAGTTGTTGGAGCAACTGTGGTTGTTGTTGGAGCGGCTGTTGTTGTGGTTGGAGCAGCTGTGGTAGATGTTGGAGCAGCTGTGGTAGTTGTTGGAGCAACTGTGGTAGTTGTTGGAGCGGCTGTTGTTGTGGTTGGAGCAGCTGTGGTAGTTGTTGGAGCAGCTGTGGTTGTGGTTGGAGCAGCTGTGGTAGTTGTTGGTGCAACTGTGGTAGTTGTTGGAGCAACTGTGGTTGTTGTTGGAGCAGCTGTGGTAGTTGTTGGGGCAGCTGTGGTAGTTGTTGGAGCAACTGTGGTAGTTGTTGGAGCAACTGTGGTAGTTGTTGGAGCAGCTGTGGTAGTTGTTGGAGCAGCTGTGGTAGTTGTTGGAGCAACTGTTGTTGTTGTTGTTGTTGGAGCGGCTGTGGTAGTTGTTGGAGCGGCTGTAGTTGTTGTTGGAGCAGCTGTGGTAGTTGTTGGAGCGGCTGTTGTTGTGGTTGGAGCAGCTGTAGTTGTTGGAGAGGCTGTGGTAGTTGTTGAAGCGGCTGTTGTTGTGGTTGGAGCGGCTGTGGTAGTTGTTGGAGCAACTGTGGTTGTTGTTGGAGCGGCTGTGGTAGTTGTTGGAGCAGCTGTGGTAGTTGTTGGAGCAACTGTGGTTGTTGTTGGAGCGGCTGTGCTTGTTGTTGGTGCAACTGTGGTTGTTGTTGGAGCAGCTGTGGTTGTTGTTGGAGCGGCTGTGGTTGTTGTTGGAGCGGCTGTGGTAGTTGTTGGAGCGGCTGTGGTAGTTGTTGGAGCGGCTGTTGTTGTTGTTGGAGCAGCTGTGGTAGTTGTTGGAGCAGCTGTGGTAGTTGTTGGTGCAACTGTGGTTGTTGTTGGAGCGGCTGTCGTTGTTGTTGGTGCAACTGTGGTTGTTGTTGGAGCGGCTGTGGTAGTTGTCGGAGTAACTGTGGTTGTTGTTGGAGCGGCTGTGGTAGTTGTTGGAGCAGCTGTGGTAGTTGTTGGAGCAACTGTGGTTGTTGTTGGAGCGGCTGTGGTAGTTGTTGGAGCGGATGTTGTTGTGGTTGGAGCAGCTGTGGTAGTTGTTTGAGCAGCTGTGGTTGTGGTTGGAGCAGCTGTGGTAGTTGTTGGAGCAACTGTGGTAGTTGTTGGGGCAGCTGTAGTTGTTGTTGGAGCAGCTGTGGTTGTTGTTGGAGCGGCTGTGGTAGTTGTTGGAGGAAATGTGGTTGTTGTTGGAGCAGCTGTGCTAGTTGTTGGAGCAGCTGTGGTAGTTGTTGGGGCAGCTGTGGTTGTTGTTGGAGCAACTGTGGTAGTTGTTGTAGTAGATGTGGTAGTTGTTGGAGCAACTGTGGTTGTTGTTGGAGCGGCTGTGGTAGTTGTTGGAGCGGCTGTTGTTGTGGTTGGAGCAGTTGTGGTAGTTGTTGGAGAGGCTGTGGTAGTTGTTGAAGCAGCTGTTGTTGTGGTTGGAGCAGCTGTGGTAGTTGTTGGAGCAACTGTGGTAGTTGTTGGTGCAACTGTGGTTGTTGTTGGAGCAACCGTGTTTGTTGTTGGAGCAGCTGTGGTAGTTGTTGGAGCGGCTGTGGTAGTTGTTGGAGCAACTGTGGTTGTTGTTGGAGCGGCTGTGGTAGTTGTTGGAGCGGCTGTGGTAGTTGTTGGAGGAGCTGTGGTTGTTGTTGGAGCAGCTGTGGTAGTTGTTGGTGCAACTGTGGTTGTTGTTGGAGCGGCTGTGGTAGTTGTTGGAGCAACTGTGGTTGTTGTTGGAGCGGCTGTGGTAGTTGTTGGAGCAGCTGTGGTAGTTGTTGGAGCAACTGTGGTTGTTGTTGGAGCGGCTGTGGTAGTTGTTGGAGCAGATGTTGTTGTGGTTGGAGCAGCTGTGGTAGTTGTTTGAGCAGCTGTGGTTGTGGTTGGAGCAGCTGTGGTAGTTGTTGGAGCAACTGTGGTAGTTGTTGGGGCAGCTGTGGTTGTTGTTGGAGCAACTGTGGTAGTTGTTGGAGCAGCTGTGGCAGTTGTTGGAGCAACTGTTGTTGTTGTTGGAGCGGCTGTGGTAGTTGTTGGAGCGGCTGTAGTTGTTGTTGGAGCAGCTGTGGTAGTTGTTGGAGCGGCTGTTGTTGTGGTTGGAGCAGCTGTAGTTGTTGGAGAGGCTGTGGTAGATGTTGAAGCGGCTGTTGTTGTGGTTGGAGCAGCTGTGGTAGTTGTTGGAGCAGCTGTGGTTGTTGTTGGAGCGGCTGTGGTAGTTGTTGGAGGAAATGTGGTTGTTGTTGAAGCAGCTGTGGTAGTTGTTGGAGCAGCTGTGGTAGTTGTTGGGGCAGCTGTGGTTGTTGTTGGAGCAACTGTGGTAGTTGTTGGAGCAGATGTGGTAGTTGTTGGAGCAACTGTGGTTGTTGTTGGAGCGGCTGTGGTAGTTGTTGGAGCGGCTGTTGTTGTGGTTGGAGCAGTTGTGGTAGTTGTTGGAGAGGCTGTGGTAGTTGTTGAAGTGGCTGTTGTTGTGGTTGGAGCAGCTGTGGTGGTTGTTGGAGCAACTGTGGTAGTTGTTGGTGCGGCTGTTGTTGTGGTTGGAGCAGCTGTGGTAGTTGTTGAAGCGGCTGTGGTAGTTGTTGGAGCCGCTGTGGTAGTTGTTGGAGCGGCTGTGGTAGTTGTTGGAGCAACTGTGGTAGTTGTTGGTGCGGCTGTTGTTGTGGTTGGAGCAGCTGTGGTTGTTGTTGGAGCAACTGTGGTTGTTGTTGGAGCAGCTGTGGTAGTTGTTGGAGCAACTGTGGTTGTTGTTGGAGCGGCTGTGGTAGTTGTTGGAGCGGCTGTTGTTGTGGTTGGAGAAGCTGTGGTTGTTGTTGGGGCAGCTGTGGTTGTTGTTGGAGCAACTGTGGTAGTTGTTGGAGCAGCTGTGGTAGTTGTTGGAGCAACTGTGGTAGTTGTTGGAGCAGCTGTGTTAGTTGTTGGAGCAGCTGTGGTTGTTGTTGGAGCGGCTGTGGTAGTTGTTGGAGCGGCTGTTGTTGTGGTTGGAGAAGCTGTGGTAATTGTTGGAGCAGCTGTGGTAGTTGTTGGAGCGGCTGTGGTAGTTGTTGGAGCGGCTGTTGTTGTGGTTGGAGCAGCTGTGGTAGTTGTTGGAGCAGCTGTGGTTGTTGTTGGAGTAACTGTGGTAGTTGTTGGAGCGGCTGTAGTTGTTGTTGGAGCAGCTGTGGTTGTTGTTGGTGCAACTGTGGTTGTTGTTGGAGCAACTGTGGTAGTTTTTGGAGCAGCTGTGGTTGTTGTTGGAGCAACTGTGGTAGTTGTTGGAGCGGCTGTAGTTGTTGTTGGAGCAGCTGTGGTTGTTGTTGGAGCAACTGTGGTAGTTGTTGGAGCAGCTGTGGTAGTTGTTGGAGCAGCTGTGGTAGTTGTTGGAGCAGCTGTGGTTGTTGTTGGAGCAACTGTGGTAGTTTTTGGAGCAACTGTGGTTGTGGTTGGAGCGGCTGTGGTAGTTGTTGGAGCGGCTGTAGTTGTTGTTGGAGCAGCTGTGGTTGTGGTTGGAGCAGCTGTGGTTGTTGTTGTTGGAGCAGCTGTGGTTGTTGTTGGAGCAACTGTGGTAGTTTTTGGAGCAGCTGTGGTTGTTGTTGGAGCAACTGTGGTAGTTGTTGGAGCAGCTGTGGTTGTTGTTGGAGCAACTGTGGTTGTTGTTGGAGCGGCTGTGGTAGTTGTTGGAGCGGCTGTAGTTGTTGTTGGAGCAGCTGTGGTAGTTGTTGGAGCAGCTGTGGTAGTTGTTGGAGCAACTGTGGTTGTTGTTGGAGCGGCTGTGGTAGTTGTTGGAGCAACTGTGGTTGTTGTTGGAGCGGCTGTGGTAGTTGTTGGAGCGGCTGTTGTTGTGGTTTGAGCAGCTGTGGTAGTTGTTGGAGCAGCTGTGGTTGTTGTTGGAGCGGCTGTTGTTGTGGTTGGAGCAGCTGTAGTTGTTGTGGTTGGAGCAGCTGTGGTTGTTGTTGGAGCAGCTGTGGTAGTTGTTGGAGCGGCTGTTGTTGTGGTTGGAGCAACTGTGGTTGTTGTTGGAGCAGCTGTGGTAGTTGTTGGAGCAGCTGTGGTAGTTGTTGGAGCGGCTGTGGTAGTTGTTGGAGCAACTGTGGTAGTTGTTGGTGCGGCTGTTGTTGTGGTTGGAGCAGCTGTGGTTGTTGTTGGAGCAACTGTGGTTGTTGTTGGAGCAGCTGTGGTAGTTGTTGGAGCAACTGTGGTTGTTGTTGGAGCGGCTGTGGTAGTTGTTGGAGCGGCTGTTGTTGTGGTTCGAGAAGCTGTGGTAGTTGTTGGAGCAGCTGTGGTAGTTGTTGGAGCGGCTGTGGTAGTTGTTGGAGCGGCTGTTGTTGTGGTTGGAGAAGCTGTGGTTGTTGTTGGGGCAGCTGTGGTTGTTGTTGGAGCAACTGTGGTAGTTGTTGGAGCAGCTGTGGTAGTTGTTGTAGCAGCTGTGGTAGTTGTTGGAGCAACCGTGGTTGTTGTTGGAGCGGCTGTGGTAGTTGTTGGAGGAGCTGTGGTTGTTGTTGGGGTAGCTGTGGTTGTTGTTGGAGCAACTGTGGTAGTTGTTGGAGCAGCTGTGGTAGTTGTTGGAGCAGCTGTGGTAGTTGTTGGAGCAACTGTTGTTGTTGTTGTTGTTGGAGCGGCTGTGGTAGTTGTTGGAGCAGATGTGGTTGTGGTTGGAGCAACTGTGGTTGTTGTTGGAGCGGCTGTGGTAGTTGTCGGAGCGGCTGTTGTTGTGGTTGGAGCAGTTGTGGTAGTTGTTGGAGCAGCTGTGGTAGTTGTTGGGGCAGCTGTGGTTGTTGTTGGAGCAACTGTGGTAGTTGTTGGAGCAGCTGCGGTTGTTGTTGGTGCAACTGTGGTTGTTGTTGGAGCAGCTGTGGTAGTTGTTGGGGCAGCTGTGGTTGTTGTTGGAGCAACTGTGGTAGTTGTTGGAGCAGCTGTGGTAGTTGTTGGAGCAGCTGTTGTTGTGGTTGGAGCAGCTGTGGTAGTTGTTGGAGCAGCTGTGGTAGTTGTTGGAGCAGCTGTGGTTGTTGTTGGTGCAACTGTGGTAGTTGTAGAAGCAGCTGTGGTAGTTGTTGGGGCATCTGTGGTTGTGGTTGGAGCAGCTGTGGTTGTGGTTGGAGCAACTGTGGTTGTTGTTGGAGCTGCTGTGGTTGTTGTTGGTGCAACTGTGGTAGTTGTAGAAGCAGCTGTGGTAGTTGTTGGAGCATCTGTGGTTGTGGTTGGAGCAGCTGTGGTTGTGGTGGGAGCATCTGTGGTTGTGGTTGGAGCAGCTGTGGTTGTTGTTGGAGTGGCTGTTGTTGTTGTTGTTGGTGCAACTGTGGTTGTTGTTGGAGCGGCTGTGGTAGTTGTAGGAGCAGCTGTGGTTGTGGTTGGAGCAGCTGTGGTAGTTGTTGGAGTGGCTGTTGTTGTTGTTGGTGCAACTGTGGTTGTTGTTGGAGCAACTGTGGTTGTTGTTGGAGCGGCTGTGGTAGTTGTAGGAGCAGCTGTGGTTGTGGTTGGAGCGGCTGTGGTAGTTGTAGGAGCAGCTGTGGTTGTTGTTGGAGCGGCTGTTGTTGTGGTAGGAGTGGCTGTGGTAGTTGTTGGAGCAGCTGTAGTTGTTGTTGGAGCAACTGTGGTAGTTGTTGGAGCGGCTGTGGTTGTTGTTGGAGCAGCTGTGGTAGTTGTTGGAGCAGCTGTGGTTGTAGTTGGAGCAACTGTGGTTGTTGTTGGAGCGGCTTTGGTAGTTGTTGGAGCGGCTGTGGTAGTTGTTGGAGCAGCTGTGGTAGTTGTTGGAGCAGCTGTGGTAGTTGTTGGAGCAGCTGTGGTTGTTGTTGGAGCAACTGTGGTAGTTTTTGGAGCAACTGTGGTTGTGGTTGGAGTGGCTGTGGTAGTTGTTGGAGCGGCTGTAGTTGTTGTTGGAGCAGCTGTGGTTGTGGTTGGAGCAGCTGTGGTTGTTGTTGTTGGAGCAGCTGTGGTTGTTGTTGGAGTAACTGTGGTAGTTTTTGGAGCAGCTGTGGTTGTTGTTGGAGCAACTGTGGTAGTTGTTGGAGCAGCTGTGGTTGTTGTTGGAGCAACTGTGGTTGTTGTTGGAGCGGCTGTGGTAGTTGTTGGAGCGGCTGTAGTTGTTGTTGGAGCAGCTGTGGTAGTTGTTGGAGCAGCTGTGGTAGTTGTTGGAGCAACTGTGGTTGTTGTTGGAGCGGCTGTGGTAGTTGTTGGAGCAACTGTGGTTGTTGTTGGAGCGGCTGTGGTAGTTGTTGGAGCGGCTGTTGTTGTGGTTGGAGCAGCTGTGGTAGTTGTTGGAGCAGCTGTGGTTGTTGTTGGAGCGGCTGTTGTTGTGGTTGGAGCAGCTGTAGTTGTTGTGGTTGGAGCAGCTGTGGTTGTTGTTGGAGCAGCTGTGGTAGTTGTTGGAGCGGCTGTTGTTGTGGTTGGAGCAACTGTGGTTGTTGTTGGAGCAGCTGTGGTAGTTGTTGAAGCTGCTGTTGTTGTGGTTGGAGCAGTTGTGGTAGTTGTTGGAGCGGCTGTGGTAGTTGTTGGAGCGGCTGTGGTTGTTGTTGGAGCAGCTGTGGTTGTTGTTGGAGCGGCTGTGGTTGTTGTTGGCGCAACTGTGGTAGTTGTTGGAGCAGCTGTGGCAGTTGTTGGAGCGGCTGTGGTAGTTGTTGGAGCAGCTGTGGTTGTTGTTGGAGCACCTGTGGTAGTTGTTGGAGCAGCTGTGGTAGTTGTTGGAGCGGCTGTTGTTGTGGTTGGAGCAGCTGTGGTAGTTGTTGGAGGAGCTGTGGTTGTTGTTGGAGCGGCTGTAGTTGTTGGAGAGGCTGTGGTAGTTGTTGGAGCGGCTGTTGTTGTGGTTGGAGCAGCTGTGGTAGTTGTTGTAGCAGCTGTGGTAGTTGTTGGAGCAACCGTGGTTGTTGTTGGAGCGGCTGTGGTAGTTGTTGAAGGAGCTGTGGTTGTTGTTGGGGCAGCTGTGGTTGTTGTTGGAGCAACTGTGGTAGTTGTTGGAGCAGCTGTTGTTGTTGTTGTTGGAGCGGCTGTGGTAGTTGTTGGAGCAACTGTGGTAGTTGTTGGAGCAGCTGCGGTTGTTGTTGGTGCAACTGTGGTTGTTGTTGGAGCAGCTGTGGTAGTTGTTGGGGCAGCTGTGGTTGTTGTTGGAGCAACTGTGGTAGTTGTTGGAGCAGCTGTGGTAGTTGTTGGAGCAGCTGTTGTTGTGGTTGGAGCAGCTGTGGTAGTTGTTGGAGCAGCTGTGGTAGTTGTTGGAGCAGCTGTGGTTGTTGGTGGTGCAACTGTGGTAGTTGTAGAAGCAGCTGTGGTAGTTGTTGGAGCATCTGTGGTTGTGGTTGGAGCAGCTGTGGTTGTGGTTGGAGCAACTGTGGTTGTTGTTGGAGCGGCTGTGGTAGTTGTTGGAGCGGCTGTTGTTGTGGTTGGAGCAGCTGTGGTAGTTGTTGGAGCTGCTGTGGTTGTTGTTGGTGCAACTGTGGTAGTTGTAGAAGCAGCTGTGGTAGTTGTTGGAGCATCTGTGGTTGTGGTTGGAGCAGCTGTGGTTGTGGTGGGAGCATCTGTGGTTGTGGTTGGAGCAGCTGTGGTTGTTGTTGGAGTGGCTGTTGTTGTTGTTGTTGGTGCAACTGTGGTTGTTGTTGGAGCAACTGTGGTTGTTGTTGGAGCGGCTGTGGTAGTTGTAGGAGCAGCTGTGGTTGTGGTTGGAGCGGCTGTGGTAGTTGTAGGAGCAGCTGTGGTTGTTGTTGGAGCGGCTGTTGTTGTGGTAGGAGTGGCTGTGGTAGTTGTTGGAGCAGCTGTAGTTGTTGTTGGAGCAACTGTGGTAGTTGTTGGAGCGGCTGTTGTTGTGGTTGGAGCAGCTGTAGTTGTTGTGGTTGGAGCAGCTGTGGTTGTTGTTGGAGCAGCTGTGGTAGTTGTTGGAGCGGCTGTTGTTGTGGTTGGAGCAACTGTGGTTGTTGTTGGAGCAGCTGTGGTAGTTGTTGAAGCTGCTGTTGTTGTGGTTGGAGCAGTTGTGGTAGTTGTTGGAGCGGCTGTGGTAGTTGTTGGAGCGGCTGTGGTTGTTGTTGGAGCAGCTGTGGTTGTTGTTGGAGCGGCTGTGGTTGTTGTTGGCGCAACTGTGGTAGTTGTTGGAGCAGCTGTGGCAGTTGTTGGAGCGGCTGTGGTAGTTGTTGGAGCAGCTGTGGTTGTTGTTGGAGCACCTGTGGTAGTTGTTGGAGCAGCTGTGGTAGTTGTTGGAGCGGCTGTTGTTGTGGTTGGAGCAGCTGTGGTAGTTGTTGGAGGAGCTGTGGTTGTTGTTGGAGCGGCTGTAGTTGTTGGAGAGGCTGTGGTAGTTGTTGGAGCGGCTGTTGTTGTGGTTGGAGCAGCTGTGGTAGTTGTTGTAGCAGCTGTGGTAGTTGTTGGAGCAACCGTGGTTGTTGTTGGAGCGGCTGTGGTAGTTGTTGAAGGAGCTGTGGTTGTTGTTGTGGCAGCTGTGGTTGTTGTTGGAGCAACTGTGGTAGTTGTTGGAGCAGCTGTTGTTGTTGTTGGAGCGGCTGTGGTAGTTGTTGGAGCAACTGTGGTAGTTGTTGGAGCAGCTGCGGTTGTTGTTGGTGCAACTGTGGTTGTTGTTGGAGCAGCTGTGGTAGTTGTTGGGGCAGCTGTGGTTGTTGTTGGAGCAACTGTGGTAGTTGTTGGAGCAGCTGTGGTAGTTGTTGGAGCAGCTGTTGTTGTGGTTGGAGCAGCTGTGGTAGTTGTTGGAGCAGCTGTGGTAGTTGTTGGAGCAGCTGTGGTTGTTGGTGGTGCAACTGTGGTAGTTGTAGAAGCAGCTGTGGTAGTTGTTGGAGCATCTGTGGTTGTGGTTGGAGCAGCTGTGGTTGTGGTTGGAGCAACTGTGGTTGTTGTTGGAGCGGCTGTGGTAGTTGTTGGAGCGGCTGTTGTTGTGGTTGGAGCAGCTGTGGTAGTTGTTGGAGCTGCTGTGGTTGTTGTTGGTGCAACTGTGGTAGTTGTAGAAGCAGCTGTGGTAGTTGTTGGAGCATCTGTGGTTGTGGTTGGAGCAGCTGTGGTTGTGGTTGGAGCAGCTGTGGTTGTTGTTGGAGTGGCTGTTGTTGTTGTTGTTGGTGCAACTGTGGTTGTTGTTGGAGCAACTGTGGTTGTTGTTGGAGCGGCTGTGGTAGTTGTAGGAGCAGCTGTGGTTGTGGTTGGAGCGGCTGTGGTAGTTGTAGGAGCAGCTGTGGTTGTTGTTGGAGTGGCTGTTGTTGTGGTAGGAGTGGCTGTGGTAGTTGTTGGAGCAGCTGTAGTTGTTGTTGGAGCAACTGTGGTAGTTGTTGGAGCGGCTGTGGTTGTTGTTGGAGCAGCTGTGGTAGTTGTTGGAGCAGCTGTGGTTGTGGTTGGAGCAGCTGTGGTTGTAGTTGGAGCAACTGTGGTTGTTGTTGGAGCGGCTTTGGTAGTTGTTGGAGCGGCTGTGGTAGTTGTTGGAGCGGCTGTGGTAGTTGTTGGAGCGGCTGTTGTTGTGGTTGGAGCAGCTGTGGTTGTTGTTGGAGCAGCTGTGGTTGTTGTTGTTGGTGCAACTGTGGTAGTTGTTGGAGCAGCTGTGGTTGTTGTTGTTGGTGCAACTGTGGTTGTTGTTGGAGCGGCTGTGGTAGTTGTTGGAGTGGCTGTAGTTGTTGTTGGAGCAACTGTGGTTGTTGTTGGAGCAGCTGTGGTGGTTGTTGGAGCGGCTGTTGTTGTGGTTGCAGCAGTTGTGGTAGTTGTTGGAGCAGCTGTGGTAGTTGTTGGAGCGGCTGTCGTTGTTGTTGGAGCAGCTGTGGTAGTTGTTGGAGCAGCTGTGGTTGTTGTTGTTGGAGCAACTGTGGTTGTTGTTGGAGCAACTGTGGTTGTGGTTGGAGCAGCTGTGGTTGTTGTTGGAGCGTCTGTGGTAGTTGTTGGAGCGGCTGTTGTTGTGGTTGGAGCAGCTGTAGTTGTTGGAGAGGCTGTGGTAGTTATTGGAGGAGCTGTGGTAGTTGTTGGAGCGGCTGTTGTTGTGGTTGGAGCAGCTGTGGTTGTAGTTGGAGCAACTGTGGTTGTTGTTGGAGCGGCTGTGGTAGTTGTTGGAGCGGCTGTGGTAGTTGTTGGAGCGGCTGTGGTAGTTGTTGGAGCGGCTGTGGTAGTTATTGGAGCGGCTGTTGTTGTGGTTGGAGCAGCTGTGGTTGTTGTTGGAGCAGCTGTGGTTGTTGTTGGTGCAACTGTGGTTGTTGTTGGAGCAGCTGTGGTAGTTGTTGGAGCAGCTGTGGTTGTTGTTGTTGGTGCAACTGTGGTTGTTGTTGGAGCGGCTGTGGTAGTTGTTGGAGCGGCTGTCGTTGTTGTTGGAGCAGCTGTGGTAGTTGTTGGAGCAGCTGTGGTTGTTGTTGTTGGTGCAACTGTGGTTGTTGTTGGAGCGGCTGTGGTAGTTGTTGGAGTGGCTGTAGTTGTTGTTGGAGCAACTGTGGTAGTTGTTGGAGCGGCTGTCGTTGTTGTTGGAGCAGCTGTGGTAGTTGTTGGAGCAATTGTGGTTGTTGTTGGAGCGGCTGTGGTAGTTGTTGGAGCGGCTGTTGTTGTTGTTGGAGCAGCTGTGATTGTTGTTGGAGCAACTGTGGTTGTTGTTGGAGCAGCTGTGGTAGTTGTTGGAACGGCTGTTGTTGTGGTTGGAGCAGCTGTAGTTGTTGGAGCGGCTGTGGTAGTTGTTGGAGCGGCTGTGGTTGTTGTTGGAGCAGCTGTGGTTGTTGTTGGAGCGGCTGTGGTTGTTGTTGGCGCAACTGTGGTAGTTGTTGGAGCAGCTGTGGCAGTTGTTGGAGCGGCTGTGGTAGTTGTTGGAGCAGCTGTGGTTGTTGTTGGAGCACCTGTGGTAGTTGTTGGAGCAGCTGTGGTAGTTGTTGGAGCGGCTGTTGTTGTGGTTGGAGCAGCTGTGGTAGTTGTTGGAGGAGCTGTGGTTGTTGTTGGAGCGGCTGTAGTTGTTGGAGAGGCTGTGGTAGTTGTTGGAGCGGCTGTTGTTGTGGTTGGAGCAGCTGTGGTAGTTGTTGTAGCAGCTGTGGTAGTTGTTGGAGCAACCGTGGTTGTTGTTGGAGCGGCTGTGGTAGTTGTTGAAGGAGCTGTGGTTGTTGTTGTGGCAGCTGTGGTTGTTGTTGGAGCAACTGTGGTAGTTGTTGGAGCAGCTGTTGTTGTTGTTGGAGCGGCTGTGGTAGTTGTTGGAGCAACTGTGGTAGTTGTTGGAGCAGCTGCGGTTGTTGTTGGTGCAACTGTGGTTGTTGTTGGAGCAGCTGTGGTAGTTGTTGGGGCAGCTGTGGTTGTTGTTGGAGCAACTGTGGTAGTTGTTGGAGCAGCTGTGGTAGTTGTTGGAGCAGCTGTTGTTGTGGTTGGAGCAGCTGTGGTAGTTGTTGGAGCAGCTGTGGTAGTTGTTGGAGCAGCTGTGGTTGTTGGTGGTGCAACTGTGGTAGTTGTAGAAGCAGCTGTGGTAGTTGTTGGAGCATCTGTGGTTGTGGTTGGAGCAGCTGTGGTTGTGGTTGGAGCAACTGTGGTTGTTGTTGGAGCGGCTGTGGTAGTTGTTGGAGCGGCTGTTGTTGTGGTTGGAGCAGCTGTGGTAGTTGTTGGAGCTGCTGTGGTTGTTGTTGGTGCAACTGTGGTAGTTGTAGAAGCAGCTGTGGTAGTTGTTGGAGCATCTGTGGTTGTGGTTGGAGCAGCTGTGGTTGTGGTTGGAGCAGCTGTGGTTGTTGTTGGAGTGGCTGTTGTTGTTGTTGTTGGTGCAACTGTGGTTGTTGTTGGAGCAACTGTGGTTGTTGTTGGAGCGGCTGTGGTAGTTGTAGGAGCAGCTGTGGTTGTGGTTGGAGCGGCTGTGGTAGTTGTAGGAGCAGCTGTGGTTGTTGTTGGAGTGGCTGTTGTTGTGGTAGGAGTGGCTGTGGTAGTTGTTGGAGCAGCTGTAGTTGTTGTTGGAGCAACTGTGGTAGTTGTTGGAGCGGCTGTGGTTGTTGTTGGAGCAGCTGTGGTAGTTGTTGGAGCAGCTGTGGTTGTGGTTGGAGCAGCTGTGGTTGTAGTTGGAGCAACTGTGGTTGTTGTTGGAGCGGCTTTGGTAGTTGTTGGAGCGGCTGTGGTAGTTGTTGGAGCGGCTGTGGTAGTTGTTGGAGCGGCTGTTGTTGTGGTTGGAGCAGCTGTGGTTGTTGTTGGAGCAGCTGTGGTTGTTGTTGTTGGTGCAACTGTGGTAGTTGTTGGAGCAGCTGTGGTTGTTGTTGTTGGTGCAACTGTGGTTGTTGTTGGAGCGGCTGTGGTAGTTGTTGGAGTGGCTGTAGTTGTTGTTGGAGCAACTGTGGTTGTTGTTGGAGCAGCTGTGGTGGTTGTTGGAGCGGCTGTTGTTGTGGTTGCAGCAGTTGTGGTAGTTGTTGGAGCAGCTGTGGTAGTTGTTGGAGCGGCTGTCGTTGTTGTTGGAGCAGCTGTGGTAGTTGTTGGAGCAGCTGTGGTTGTTGTTGTTGGAGCAACTGTGGTTGTTGTTGGAGCAACTGTGGTTGTGGTTGGAGCAGCTGTGGTTGTTGTTGGAGCGTCTGTGGTAGTTGTTGGAGCGGCTGTTGTTGTGGTTGGAGCAGCTGTAGTTGTTGGAGAGGCTGTGGTAGTTATTGGAGGAGCTGTGGTAGTTGTTGGAGCGGCTGTTGTTGTGGTTGGAGCAGCTGTGGTTGTAGTTGGAGCAACTGTGGTTGTTGTTGGAGCGGCTGTGGTAGTTGTTGGAGCGGCTGTGGTAGTTGTTGGAGCGGCTGTGGTAGTTGTTGGAGCGGCTGTGGTAGTTATTGGAGCGGCTGTTGTTGTGGTTGGAGCAGCTGTGGTTGTTGTTGGAGCAGCTGTGGTTGTTGTTGGTGCAACTGTGGTTGTTGTTGGAGCAGCTGTGGTAGTTGTTGGAGCAGCTGTGGTTGTTGTTGTTGGTGCAACTGTGGTTGTTGTTGGAGCGGCTGTGGTAGTTGTTGGAGCGGCTGTCGTTGTTGTTGGAGCAGCTGTGGTAGTTGTTGGAGCAGCTGTGGTTGTTGTTGTTGGTGCAACTGTGGTTGTTGTTGGAGCGGCTGTGGTAGTTGTTGGAGTGGCTGTAGTTGTTGTTGGAGCAACTGTGGTAGTTGTTGGAGCGGCTGTCGTTGTTGTTGGAGCAGCTGTGGTAGTTGTTGGAGCAATTGTGGTTGTTGTTGGAGCGGCTGTGGTAGTTGTTGGAGCGGCTGTTGTTGTTGTTGGAGCAGCTGTGATTGTTGTTGGAGCAACTGTGGTTGTTGTTGGAGCAGCTGTGGTAGTTGTTGGAACGGCTGTTGTTGTGGTTGGAGCAGCTGTAGTTGTTGGAGCGGCTGTGGTAGTTGTTGGAGCGGCTGTAGTTGTTGTTGGAGCAGCTGTGGTAGTTGTTGGAGCGGCTGTGGTAGTTGTTGGAGCGGCTGTTGTTGTGGTTGGAGCAGCTGTGGTAGTTGTTGGAGCAGCTGTGGTTGTTGTTGGTGCAACCGTGGTTGTAGTTGGAGCAGCTGTGGTTGTTGTTGGTGCAACTGTGGTAGTTGTTGGAGCAGCTGTGGTAGTTGTTGGAGCAGCTGTGGTAGTTGTTGGAGCAGCTGTGGTTGTGGTTGGAGCAACTGTGGTTGTTGTTGGAGCGGCTGTGGTAGTTGTTGGAGCGGCTTTTGTTGTGGTTGGAGCGGCTGTGGTAGTTGTTAGAGCAGCTGTGGTTGTTGTTGGTGCAACTGTGGTAGTTGTTGGAGCAGCTGTGGTTGTGGTGGTTGGAGCAGCTGTGGTAGTTGTTGGAGCAGCTGTGTTAGTTGTTGGAGCAGCTGTGGTTGTTGTTGGTGCAAGTGTGGTTGTTGTTGGAGCAGCTGTGGTTGTGGTGGTTGGAGCAGCTGTGGTAGTTGTTGGAGCAGCTGTGGTAGTTGTTGGAGCGGGTGTGGTAGTTGTTGGAGCGGCTGTTGTTGTGGTGGTTGGAGCAGCTGTGGTAGTTGTTGGAGCAGCTGTGTTAGTTGTTGGAGCAGCTGTGGTTGTTGTTGGTGCAAGTGTGGTTGTTGTTGGAGCAGCTGTGGTTGTTGTGGGAGCGGCTGTGGTAGTTGTTGGAGCGGCTGTTGTTGTGGTTGCAGCAGCTGTGGTAGTTGTTGGAGCAGCTGTGGTTGTTGTTGGAGCGGCTGTGGTAGTTGTTGGAGCAGCTGTAGTTGTGGTTGGAGTGGCTGTGGTAGTTGTTGGAGCAACTGTGGTTGTTGTTGGAGCGGCTGTGGTAGTTGTTGGAGCGGCTTTTGTTGTGGTTGGAGCGGCTGTGGTAGTTGTTAGAGCAGCTGTGGTTGTTGTTGGTGCAACTGTGGTTGTTGTTGGAGCGGCTGTGGTAGTTGTTGGAGCAGCTGTAGTTGTGGTTGGAGTGGCTGTGGTAGTTGTTGGAGCAGCTGTAGTTGTGGTTGGAGCAGCTGTGGTAGTTGTAGGAGCAGCTGTGGTTGTGGTTGGAGCAGCTGTGGTTGTGGTTGGAGCAACTGTGGTTGTTGTTGGAGCGGCGGTGGTAGTTGTTGGTGCAACTGTGGTTGTTGTAGGAGCAGCTGTGGTAGTTGTTGGAGCAGCTGTGGTTGTGGTTGGAGCAGCTTTGGTTGTGGTTGGAGCAACTGTGGTTGTTGTTTGAGCAGCTGTGGTAGTTGTTGGAGCAGCTGTGGTTGTGGTTGGAGCAGCTGTGGTTGTAGTTGGTGCAACTGTGGTTGTTGTAGGAGCGGCTGTGGTAGTTGTTGGAGCGGCTGTTGTTGTGGTTGGAGCAGCTGTGGTAGTTGTTGGAGCGGCTGTGGTAGTTGTTGGAGCGGCTGTGGTAGTTGTTGGAGTGGCTGTTGTTGTTTTTGGAGCAGCTGTGGTAGTTGTTGGAGCAACTGTGGTAGTTGTTGGAGGAGCTGTGGCTGTTGTTGGAGCAACTGTGGTAGTTGTTGGAGCTGCTGTAGTTGTTGTTGGAGCAGCTGTGGTAGTTGTTGGAGCAATTGTGGTAGTTGTTGGAGGAGCTGTGGTTGTTGTTGTAGCGGCTGTGGTAGTTGTTGGAGCGGCTGTAGTTGTTGGAGCAGCTGTGGTAGTTGTTGGAGCGGCTGTGGTAGTTGTTGGAGCGGCTGTAGTTGTTGTTGGAGCAGCTGTGGTAGTTGTTGGAGCGGTTGTTGTTGTGGTTGGAGCAGCTGTGGTAGGTGTTGGAGCAGCTGTGTTTGTTGTTGGTGCAACTGTGGTTGTTGTTGTTGTTGTTGGTGCAACTGTGGTTGTTGTTGGAGCGGCTGTGGTAGTTGTTGGAGCGGCTGTCGTTGTTGTTGGAGCAACTGTTGTTGTGGTTGGAGCAGCTGTAGTTGTTGGAGAGGCTGTGGTAGTTTTTGGAGGAGCTGTGGTAGTTGTTGGAGCGGCTGTTGTTGTGGTTGGAGTAGCTGTGGTAGTTGTTGGAGGAGCTGTGGTTGTTGTTGGAGCAACTGTAGTTGTTGTTGGAGCAGCTGTGGTAGTTGTTGGAGCGGCTGTGGTAGTTGTTGGAGCGGCTGTTGTTGTGGTTGGAGCAGCTGTGGTAGTTGTTGGAGCAGCTGTGGTTGTTGTTGGTGCAACCGTGATTGTAGTTGGAGCAGCTGTGGTTGTTGTTGGTGCAACTGTGGTAGTTGTTGGAGCAGCTGTGGTAGTTGTTGGAGCAGCTGTGGTAGTTGTTGGAGCAGCTGTGGTTGTGGTTGGAGCAACTTTGGTTGTTGTTGGAGCGGCTGTGGTAGTTGTTGGAGCGGCTTTTGTTGTGGTTGGAGCGGCTGTGGTAGTTGTTGGTGCAACTGTGGTTGTTGTTGGAGTGGGTGTGGTAGTTGTTGGAGCGGTTGTTGTTGTGGTGGTTGGAGCAGCTGTGGTAGTTGTTGGAGCAGCTGTGGTAGTTGTTGGAGCAGCTGTGGTTGTTGTTGGTGCAAGTGTGGTAGTTGTTTGAGCAGCAGTGGTTGTTGTTGGAGCGGCTGTTGTGGTTGGAGCAGCTGTGGTTGTAGTTGGTGCAACTGTGGTTGTTGTAGGAGCAGCTGTGGTAGTTGTTGGAGCAGCTGTGGTTGTAGTTGGAGCAACTGTGGTTGTTGTTGGAGCGGCTGTGGTAGTTGTTGGAGCGGCTGTTGTTGTGGTTGGAGCAGCTGTGGTAGTTGTTGGAGCGGCTGTGGTAGTTGTTGGAGCGGCTGTGGTAGTTGTTGGAGCGGCTGTTGTTGTTGTTGGAGCAGCTGTGGTAGTTGTTGGAGCAACTGTGGTAGTTGTTGGAGGAGCTGTGGTTGTTGTTGGAGCAACTGTGGTAGTTGTTGGAGCGGCTGTAGTTGTTGTTGGAGCAGCTGTGGTAGTTGTTGGAGCAACTGTGGTAGTTGTTGGAGGAGCTGTGGTTGTTGTTGGAGCGGCTGTGGTAGTTGTTGGAGCGGCTGTAGTTGTTGGAGCAGCTGTGGTAGTTGTTGGAGCGGCTGTGGTAGTTGTTGGAGCGGCTGTAGTTGTTGTTGGAGCAGCTGTGGTAGTTGTTGGAGCGGTTGTTGTTGTGGTTGGAGCAGCTGTGGTAGTTGTTGGAGCAGCTGTGTTTGTTGTTGGTGCAACTGTGGTTGTTGTTGTTGTTGTTGGTGCAACTGTGGTTGTTGTTGGAGCGGCTGTGGTAGTTGTTGGAGTGGCTGTCGTTGTTGTTGGAGCAACTGTTGTTGTGGTTGGAGCAGCTGTAGTTGTTGGAGAGGCTGTGGTAGTTGTTGGAGGAGCTGTGGTAGTTGTTGGAGCAGCTGTTGTTGTGGTTGGAGCAGCTGTAGTTGTTGGAGAGGCTGTGGTAGTTGTTGGAGGAGCTGTGGTAGTTGTTGGAGCGGCTGTTGTTGTGGTTGGAGCAGCTGTGGTAGTTGTTGGAGGAGCTGTGGTTGTTGTTGGAGCAACTGTGGTTGTTGTTGGAGCGGCTGTGGTAGTTGTTGGAGCGGCTGTAGTTGTTGTTGGAGCAGCTGTGGTAGTTGTTGGAGCGGCTGTGGTAGTTGTTGGAGCGGCTGTTGTTGTGGTTGGAGCAGCTGTGGTAGTTGTTGGAGCAGCTGTGGTTGTTGTTGGTGCAACCGTGATTGTAGTTGGAGCAGCTGTGGTTGTTGTTGGTGCAACTGTGGTAGTTGTTGGAGCAGCTGTGGTAGTTGTTGGAGCAGCTGTGGTAGTTGTTGGAGCAGCTGTGGTTGTGGTTGGAGCAACTTTGGTTGTTGTTGGAGCGGCTGTGGTAGTTGTTGGAGCGGTTGTTGTTGTGGTTGGAGCGGCTGTGGTAGTTGTTAGAGCAGCTGTGGTTGTTGTTGGTGCAACTGTGGTTGTTGTTGGAGCGGGTGTGGTAGTTGTTGGAGCGGCTGTTGTTGTGGTGGTTGGAGCAGCTGTGGTAGTTGTTGGAGCAGCTGTGGTAGTTGTTGGAGCAGCTGTGGTAGTTGTTGGAGCAGCTGTGGTTGTTGTTGGTGCAAGTGTGGTAGTTGTTTGAGCAGCAGTGGTTGTTGTTGGAGCAGCTGTGGTAGTTGTTGGAGCAACTGTGGTTGTTGGAGCGGCTGTGGTAGTTGTTGGAGCAGCTGTAGTTGTTGTTGGAGCAGCTGTGGTAGTTGAAGGAGCAGCTGTGGTTGTTGTTGGAGCGGCGGTGGTAGTTGTTGGTGCAACTGTGGTTGTTGTTGGAGCGGCTGTGGTAGTTGTTGGAGCGGCTGTTGTTGTTGTTGGAGCAGCTGTGGTAGTTGAAGGAGCAGCTGTGGTTGTTGTTGGAGCGGCGGTGGTAGTTGTTGGTGCAACTGTGGTTGTTGTTGGAGCGGCTGTGGTAGTTGTTGGAGCGGCGGTGGTAGTTGTTGGTGCAACTGTGGTTGTTCTAGGAGCAGCTGTGGTAGTTGTTGGAGCAGCTGTGGTTGTGGTTGGAGCAGCTGTGGTTGTGATTGGAGCAACTGTGGTTGTTGTTGGAGCAGCTGTGGTAGTTGTTGGAGCAGCTGTGGTAGTTGTTGGAGCAGCTGTGGTTGTGGTTGGAGCAGCTGTGGTTGTAGTTGGAGCAACTGTGGTTGTTGTTGGAGCGGCTGTGGTAGTTGTTGGAGCGGCTGTTGTTGTGGTTGGAGCAGCTGTGGTTGTAGTTGGTGCAACCGTGGTTGTTGTAGGAGCAGCTGTGGTAGTTGTTGGAGCAGCTGTGGTTGTGGTTGGAGCAGCTGTGGTTGTAGTTGGAGCAACTGTGGTTGTTGTTGGAGCAGCTGTGGTAGTTGTTGGAGCAACTGTGGTAGTTGTTGGAGTTGCTGTGGTTGTGGTTGGAGCAGCTGTGGTTGTAGTTGGAGCAACTGTGGTTGTTGTTGGAGCGGCTGCGGTAGTTGTTGGAGAGGCTGTTGTTGTGGTTGGAGCAGCTGTGGTAGTTGTTGGAGCGGCTGTGGTAGTTGTTGGAGCGGCTGTGGTAGTTGTTGGAGCGGCTGTTGTGGTTGGAGCAGCTTTGGTAGTTGTTGGAGCAGCTGTGGTAGTTGTAGGTGTAACTGTGGTTGTTGTTGTTGGTGCAACTGTGGTTGTTGTTGGAGCGGCTGTGGTAGTTGTTGGTGCGGCTGTCGTTGTTGTTGGAGCAACTTTGGTTGTTGTTGGAGCGGCTGTGGTAGTTGTTGGAGCGGCTGTCGTTGTTGGAGCAGCTGTGGTAGTTGTTGGAGCAACTGTGGTTGTTGTTGTTGGTGCAACTGTGGTTGTTGTTGGAGCGGCTGTGGTAGTTGTTGGAGCAACTGTGGTTGTTGTTGGAGCGGCTGTGGTAGTTGTTGGAGCGGCTGTTGTTGTGATTGGAGCAGCTGTGGTAGTTGTTGGAGCAGCTGTGGTAGTTGTTGGAGCGGCTGTCGTTGTTGTTGGAGCAGCTGTGGTAGTTGTTGGAGCAGCTGTGGTAGTTGTTGGAGAAGCTGTGGTAGTTGTTGGAGCAGCTGTGGTTGTTGTTGGAGCGGCTGTAGTTGTGGTTGGAGCAGCTGTGGTTGTAGTTGGAGCAACTGTGGTTGTTGTTGGAGCATCTGTGGTAGTTGTTGGAGCGGCTGTTGTTGTGGTTGGAGCAGCTGTAGTTGTTGGAGCGGCTGTTGTTGTGGTTGGAGCAGCTGTAGTTGTTGGAGAGGCTGTGGTAGTTGTTGGATGAGCTGTGGTTGTTGTTGGAGCAACTGTGGTTGTTGTTGGAGCGGCTGTGGTAGTTGTTGGAGCGGCTGTAGTTGTTGTTGGAGCAGCTGTGGTAGTTGTTGGAGCGGCTGTGGTAGTTGTTGGAGCGGCTTTTGTTGTGGTTGGAGCAGCTGTGGTAGTTGTTGGAGCAGCTGTGGTTGTGGTTGGAGAAGCTGTGGTTGTAGTTGGAGCAACTGTGGTTGTTGTTGGAGCGGCTGTAGTTGTTGTTGGAGCAACTGTGGTAGTTGTTGGAGCGGCTGTTGTTGTTGGAGCAGCTGTGGTAGTTGTTGGAGCAGCTGTAGTTGTTGTTGGAGCAGCTGTGGTAGTTGTTGGAGCAACTGTGGTAGTTGTTGGAGCGGCTGTTGTTGTTGTTGGAGCAGCTGTGGTAGTTGTTGGAGCAACTGTGGTTGTTGTTGGAGCGGCTGTGGTAGTTGTTGGAGCAACTGTGGTTGTTGTTGGAGCGGCTGTGGTAGTTGTTGGAGCGGCTGTGGTAGTTGTTGGAGCGGCTGTTGTTGTTGTTGGAGCAGCTGTGGTAGTTGTTGGAGCAGCTGTGGTTGTGGTTGGAGCAGCTGTGGTAGTTGTTGGTGCAACTGTGGTTGTTGTTGGAGCGGCTGTGGTAATTGTTGGAGCAACTGTGGTTGTTGTTGGAGCAACTGTGGTTGTTGTTGGAGCAACTGTGGTTGTTGTTGGTGCAGCTGTGGTTGTGGTTGGAGCGGCTGTGGTTGTTGTTGGAGCGGCTGTGGTTGTTGTTGGAGCGGCTGTGGTAGTTGTTGGTGCAACTGTGGTTGTTGTTGGAGCGGCTGTGGTAGTTGTTTGAGCAGCTGTGGTTGTGGTTGGAGCAACTGTTGTAGTTGTTGGAGAGGCTGTGGTTGTGGTTGGAGCAGCTGTGGTTGTTGTTGGAGCGGATGTGGTAGTTGTTGGAGCGGCTGTTGTTGTTGGTGCAACTGTGGATGTTGTTGGAGCGGCTGTGGTAGTTGTTGGAGCGGCTGTTGTTGTGGTTGGAGCAGCTGTGGTAGTTGTTGGAGCAGTTGTGGTTGTTGTTGGAGCGGCTGTGGTAGTTGTTGCAGCAGCTGTGGTTGTGGTTGGAGCAACTGTGGTTGTTGTTGGGGCGGCTGTGGTAGTTGTTGGAGCGGCTGTTGTTGTGGTTGGAGCGGCTGTGGTAGTTGTTGGAGCAGCTGTGGTAGTTGTTGGAGCAGCTGTGGTTGTTGTTGGTGCAACTGTGGTTGTTTTTGGAGCGGCTGTTGTTGTGGTTGGAGCAGCTGTGGTAGTTGTTGGAGCAGCTGTGGTTGTGGTTGGAGCAACTGTGGTTGTTGTTGGAGCGGCTGTGGTAGTTGTTGGAGCGGCTGTGGTTGTGGTTGGAGCAACTGTGGTTGTTGTTGGAGCGGCTGTGGTTGTGGTTGGAGCAACTGTGGTTGTTGTTGAAGCGGTTGTGGTAGTTGTTGGAGCAGCTGTGGTAGTTGTTGGAGCAACTGTGGTTGTTGTTGGAGCGGCTGTGGTTGTTGTTGGAGCGGCTGTTGTTGTGGTTGGAGCAGCTGTGGTAGTTGTTGGAGCGGCTGTGGTTGTTGTTGGAGCAGCTGTTGTTGTGGTTGGAGCAGCTGTGGTTGTTGTTGGAGCGGCTGTGGTTGTTGTTGGAGCAGCTGTAGTTGTGGTTGGAGCAGCTGTGGTTGTTGTTGGAGCAGCTGTGGTAGTTGTTGGAGCAGCTGTGGTTGTTGTTGGTGCAACTGTGGTTGTTTTTGGAGCGGCTGTTGTTGTGGTTGGAGCAGCTGTGGTAGTTGTTGGAGCAGCTGTGGTAGTTGTTGGGGCAGCTGTGGTTGTTGTTGGAGCGGCTGTGGTAGTTGTTGGAGCAGCTGTGGTAGTTGTTGGGGCAGCTGTGGTTGTTGTTGGAGCAACTGTGGTTGTTGTTGGTGCAACTGTGGTTGTTGTTGGTGCAACTGTGGTTGTTGTTGGAGCGGCTGTTGTTGTGGTTGGGGCAGCTGTGGTTGTGGTTGGAGCAGCTGTGGTTGTTGTTGGAGTAACTGTGGTTGTGGTTGGAGCGGCTGTTGTTGTGGTTGGAGCAGCTGTGGTTGTTGTTGGAGCGGCTGTGGTAGTTGTTGGAGCGGCTGTTGTTGTTGTTGGAGCAGCAGCTGTGGTAGTTGTTGGAGCAGCTGTGGTTGTGGTTGGAGCAGCTGTGGTAGTTGTTGGAGCAGTTGTGGTAGTTGTTGGAGCAGCTGTGGTTGTTGTTGGTGCAACTGTGGTTGTTGTTGGAGCGGCTGTGGTAGTTGTTGGAGCGGCTGTAGTTGTTGTTGGAGCAGCTGTGCTAGTTGTTGGAGCGGCTGTGGTAGTTGTTGGAGCGGCTGTTGTTGTGGTTGGAGCAGCTGTGGTAGTTTTTGGAGCAGCTGTGGTAGTTGTTGGAGCGGCTGTGGTAGTTGTTGGAGCGGCTGTAGTTGTGGTTGGAGCAGCTGTGGTAGTTGTTGGAGCAGCTGTGGTAGTTGTTGGAGCAGCTGTGGTAGTTGTTGGAGCGGCTGTTGTTGTGGTTGGAGCAGCTGTGGTAGTTGTTGGAGCGGCTGTGGTAGTTGTTGGAGCAGCTGTGGTAGTTGTTGGAGCGGCTGTGGTAGTTGTTGGAGCGGCTGTAGTTGTTGTTGGAGCAGCTGTGCTAGTTGTTGGAGCGGCTGTGGTAGTTGTTGGAGCGGCTGTTGTTGTGGTTGGAGCAGCTGTGGTAGTTGTTGGAGCAGCTGTGGTAGTTGTTGGAGCGGCTGTGGTAGTTGTTGGAGCGGCTGTAGTTGTGGTTGGAGCAGCTGTGGTAGTTGTTGGAGCAGCTGTGGTAGTTGTTGGAGCAGCTGTGGTAGTTGTTGGAGCGGCTGTGGTAGTTGTTGGAGCGGCTGTTGTTGTGGTTGGAGCAGCTGTGGTAGTTGTTGGAGAGGCTGTGGTAGTTGTTGGAGCAGCTGTGGTAGTTGTTGGAGCAGCTGTGGTAGTTGTTGGAGCGGCTGTAGTTGTGGTTGGAGCAGCTGTGGTAGTTGTTGGAGCAGCTGTGGTAGTTGTTGGAGCAGCTGTGGTAGTTGTTGGAGCGGCTGTGGTAGTTGTTGGAGCAGCTGTGGTAGTTGTTGGAGCGGCTGTGGCAGTTGTTGGAGCGGCTGTTGTTGTGGTTGGAGCAGCTGTGGTAGTTGTTGGAGCAACTGTGGTTGTAGTTGGAGCAACTGTAGTTGTTGGAGCGGCTGTGGTAGTTGTTGGAGCTGCTGTTGTTGTGGTTGGAGCAACTGTGGTCGTTGTTGGAGCGGCTGTGGTAGTTGTTGGAGCGGCTGTGGTAGTTGTTGGAGCAGCTGTGGTTGTGGTTGGAGCAACTGTGGTAGTTGTTGGAGCAGCTGTGGTTGTGGTTGGAGCAACTGTGGTTGTTGTTGGAGCAGTTGTGGTAGTTGTTGGAGCGGCTGTGGTAGTTGTTAAAGCAATTGTAGTCATTCTTGGAGCTTTGCTTTTTGTAGTTGGATAGGCTGTGGTTGTATTTAGAGCAGCTGTAGTTGTCTTAGAGCTTTTGTGGTTCTTGTTGTAGCCCCTTTTGTTTTGTGTTGAGGAATGTTTTTTGTCGTACCTTCTCTTTGTTTTGGAATTAGAACTGTTGTAGTTGTTGTTTGACAAGCCCGGGTTGTTGTAAACAATGGTAGTTGTTTTTCGAGCAACCATCGTTGATGTTGGAGCCGCTGTTGTTGTTGAAGCAATTGTAGATGGACCAACTGTCGTTGTTGTTGGAGCAACTGTGGTAGTTGTTGGAGACAATATGGTTGTTGTCGGAGCAACTGCGGTTGTTGTTGAAGCAATTGTAGTCGTTCTTGGAGCAATGCTTTTTGTAGTTGGATAGGCTGTGGTTGTTGTTAGAGCAGCTGTAGTTGTCTTAGAGCTTTTGTGGTTCTTGTTGTAGCCCCTTTTGTTTTCTCCTGAGAAATGTTTTTTGTAGTACGTTCTCTTTTTTTTGGAATTAGAACTGTTGTAGTTGTTGTTTGACAAGCTGTGGTTGTTGTAAACAATGGTAGTTGTTTTTCGAGCAACCATCGTTGATTTTGGAGCCGCTGTTGTTGTTGAAGCAATTTTAGTCGTTCTTGGAGCTTTGCTTTTTGTAGTTGGATAGGCTGTGGTTGTAGTTAGAGCAGCTGTAGTTGTCTTAGAGCTTTTGTGGTTCTTGTTGTAGCCCCTTTTGTTTTGTCCTGAGAAATGTTTTTTGTCGTACCTTCTCTTTTTTTTGTTGTAAAAATGTTTTTGGCGGGAACTTCTGTTAATGTTGTTGTAGAAATGGTGGTTTGCATTGGAACTGTTGTAGTTGTTGTTTGACAAGCTGTCGTTGTTGTAAACAATGGCAGTTGTTTTTCGAGCAACCATCATTGTTGTTGGAGCCGCTGTTGTTGTTGTTATTGGTACAGCTGTTGTTGTTGGAGCAACTGTGGTTTTTGTTGGAGCAGCTGTTCTTGTTGTTTGAGCAATTGCAGTAGTTTTTGGAGCAATTGTTGTAGTTGGAAAGGCTGTGGTTTTAATCGGAACAAAAGCGGCTTTGTTTGTTGTTTGTGCAACTGTTGTTGTAGCAACTGTAATTGTTTTTGTTGAAGTAGTTGTAATTGGTGTAATTGTGGTTGTAGTTAGAGGAGCCGTTGTTGTTAGAGCAACTACAGGTGTTGTTGGACTAGCTGTGGTTGCAGTTGGAGAAAATCTGGTTGTAGTTGAAGCATTGGTTGTTGCTATTAAAGGAGCTGTGGTTGTAGTTGGAGCAACCGTGGTCATTGTTGAAGCAGCTGTAGTTGTTCTTGGAGCAATGCTTGTTGTAGTTGGATAGGCTGTGGTTGTAGTTAGAGCAGCTGTAGTTGTCTTAGAGCCTTTGTGGTTTTTGTCGTAGTCCCATTTATTTTTTATGGAGGAATGTTTTTTGTTGGACCTTCTATTTCTTTTGTTGGAGAAATGCTGTTTTTCGGATGAACTTCCGTTATTGTTGCAGAAATGGTGGTTGGCATTGGAACTGTTGTTTTTGTTTGTCAAGCTGTGGTTGTTGTTAGTTGGAGCGGCTGTGGTTGTTGTTAGAGCAGCTGTAGTTGTGGTTGGAGCCGCTGTATTTGTTGTTGGACTAGCTGTGGTTGTAGTTGGAGCAGCTATAGTTGTATTTGGAGCGGTTGTGGTTGTTGTTGGCACAACTTTAGTTGGATCAACTGTGGTTGCTGTTGCATCAACTGTTGTTGTGGTTGGAGCAGCTGTTTTTGTGGTTGGAGAAACTGTAGTTGATGTTTCTGTAGGTGCTGTTGTTGTTGTAGTAGCTGTAGTTGTAGTTGGAGCAACTGTGGTTGTTGGACCGGCTGTGATTGTTGTTGGAGCAGTTTTGGCAGTTGTTGGAGCAGCTGTGTTTGCCGTTGTAGCTTCTGTTGTTTTTGTTGGAGCTGTGGTGGATGTTGTTGGAGCAGCTATTGTTGTTATCGTAGCGGTCATGGTTGTCAATGGTGCAGCTGAAGTTGTTGTTTGAGTAGCTGTGGTTGTTGAAGCACTCATGCTTGTGTTTGTTGTTTTAAAAGCTGTGTTCATAAATGACATTTGTTTTTATTTCAAGGAATATCATGCAATACACACTTTTACGTCTCTTTTTCAAATTCTACTTTGCCATGTTCTTTTCAGACATTAAAATTCAGTTCTAGTCTCTTTCCTACTTACCTGTGAGTATCAGCAGAGTGAAAAATACTTTTTCATGGATCATTGTACTTTTCCTCTTTTCCTGCAGAAATTCACAATGTGCGAAAAAACATATAATTTTAGCATTTTAAATTATTTAATTAT
>NW_026906396.1:0-32869 GCF_033807715.1 Cololabis saira | reverse complement strand
ATGGCCGAAACCGAACAGGACGTCGGCCATTTTGAATAAATTGTGTCATTTTGGCGAAATTTATGCCATTCCTTCGGCAGTTAATTCAGCCCGAACCGTAACGTGCACCCAGGTGTGTTATACATCAAAATGTGCGTCTACATCCTGCGACACCACGCATTACTTTTCTCTTTCAAAAGTGTTACCGTGGCGACGTTAGACGCCAAAAGGCGCGCCCCCCCTTCATGTGATTGGTCCATATTTGATAGTTCTCCAAAAGTCACCAAATTTTGCATGCAAGCCAGACTTGGCGATAAATGTGATATTTCATGGTTTGCATTAATGGGCGTGGCCTAACGGCTCAACAGCGCCCCCTAGAAAACTTTTCTCTACCATAACTTTTGAATGGTTTGACATAGAGAGTTGTGGGTGGTGTCATGGGACTCTGTAATGAGTCCTTAAGCTTCGTTGGCCTTAATTAGCCCCGCCCCTTCTTCTGATTGGTTGTCCCTTTTTTCTGCTGTAACTTTTTAATGGTTTGACTCCCGCTTCCTGATTCAAACGTCTGCCGGCCCCGCCCCCCGACCAATCAGTGGCGAGTAGGGTGATGACGGCCCCGCCCCCCGACCAATCAGTGGCGAGTAGGGTGATGACGGCCCCGCCCCCCGACCGATCAGCTGTTGTAATGTGGTGACGTCAGAAATAGTCCCGTGCTCAGCCCGGTTAGAACCTCGGTAGAATGCTTACAGAAAGAGTAATAAATGAAATAGTAGTGTTTTACTAATATTTATACCTTACAAATATTTAAAAAATTATGAAAAAAAGTTCCAGACATTTTATTGCTCTGTTGGTCTCTCTTAAGCCAGTAAGTCAAAGCAAAAGCAATGGCTGAGACGTAGCTCAGCCAGATCATAGCGGTCTTTGGTGCCAGAGCTCGGGAGTTCGAGCCTGGCTTCCCGAAACTTTTGTCAGCAATTTTTGTGTTTTTTTTTTACATCAAAATGTGCGTCTCTGTCCTGCAACGACGCACATTACTTTTCTCTTTCAAAAGTGTTACCGTGGCGACGCTAGACGCGAAAAAGCGCTCGTCCCCTTCATCTGATTGGTCCATATTTGATAGATCTCCAAATGTCACCAAATTTTGCATGCAAGCCAGGCCTGGTGATAAATTTGATATTTCATGGTTTGCATTAATGGGCGTTGCCTAACGGCTCAACAGCGCCCCCTAAAATACTTTTCTCTGCCATAACCTTTGAAAGGTTTGACATAAAGAGTCGTGGGTGGTGTCATGGGACTCAGTATTGAGTCCTTGACCATAATTGGTGAAAATTAGCCCCGCCCCTTCTTCTGATTGGTCGTCCCGATTTTCTGCTATAACTTTTGAATGGTTTGACATAGAGAGTCGTGGTTGGTGTCATCAGATTCTGTATGGAGTGCTTGACCTTCATTGGCCTGAATTAGCCCCGCCCCTTCTTTTGATTGGTTGTCCCTTTTTTCTGCGATATCTTTTGAATGGTTTGACATAGGAAGTCGTGGGTGGTGTCATTTCTGATATGCTTATGGGGGCGGTGGACGTGAGTGCGAGGGCCCGTTCATCGCTGCTTGCAGCTTTAATTATTATTATTATTTTCCTGACAAAGTGAAGGCCTTTTTGCCCCCCTTAACATGCCCAAAAAGTCACCAAATTTTGCACCCTAGTCAGGCCTGGCGAAAAATTTGATATTTAAAGGTTTGCATTAATGGGCGTGGCAAAATGGCTCAACAGCGCCCCCTTGAAAACTTTGTGCCTCAAGCCCCACGATACGGTTTGACGTACATGCACGAAAATCGGTACACACCTGTATCATGGGACAACTTAAACAAAAGTCTCTTGGGGTCATGCCCGAAAGCGAACAGGATGTCGGCCATTTTGAATTAGTCGTGTCATTTTGGCGAAATTTATGCCATTCCTTCGAAAGTTAATTCAGCCCGAACCGTAACGTGCCCCCAAGTGTGTTATACATCAAAATGTGCGTCTCCATCCTGCGACAACACGCATTACTTTTCTCTTTCAAAAGCGTTACCGTGGCGGCGCTAGACGCCAAAAAGCGCGCCCACCCTTCATCTGATTGGTTCGACAGAAAAAACTTTGTGCCTCAAGCCCCATAATATGGTTTGACGTACATGAACGAAAATCGGTACACACCTGTATCATGTTGCAACTAAAAGAAAAGTCTCTTGGCGCCATGGCCGAAACCGAACAGGAAGTCGGCCATTTTGAACATTCTGAATTAATTGCGTAATTTTGGAGCAATATATGCCATTCCTTCGAGAGTTAATTCAGCCCGAACCGTATCGTGAACCCAGATGTGTTATACATCAAAATATGTGTCTCCATCCTGCGACTACACGCATTACTTTTCTCTTTCGAAAGTGTTACCGTGGCGACGCTAGACGCCAACAAGCGCACCCCCCCTTCATCTGATTGGTCCATATTTGATAGTTCCCCAAAAGGCACCAAATTTGGCATGCAAGCCATGCCTGGCGATAAATTTGATATTTCATGGTTTGCATTAATGGGCGTGGCAAAATGGCTCAACAGCACCCCCCGGAAAATTTTGTGCCTCAAGCCCCACAATACGGTTTGACGTACATGCACGAAAATCGGTACACACCTGTATCATGGCACAACTTAAAGAAAAGTCTCTTGGAGCCATGGCCGAAACCGAACAGGATGTCGGCCATTTTGAATAAATTGTGTCATTTTGGCGAAATTTATGCCATTCCTTCGAGAATTAATTCAGCCCGAACCGTAACGTGAACACAGATGTGTTATACATCAAAATACGTGTCTCCATCCTGCGACTACACGCATTACTTTTCTCTTTCGAAAGTGTTACCGTGGCGACGCTAGACGCCAACAAGCGCACCCCCCTTCATCTGATTGGTCCATATTTGATAGTTCCCCAAAAGTCACCACATTTTGCATGCAAGACAGACTTGGCGATAAATTTGATATTTCATGGTTTGCATTAATGGGCGTGGCCTAACGGCTCAACAGCGCACCCTAGAATACTTTTCTCTGCCATGACTTTTGAATGGTTTGACATAGGAAGTCGTGGGTGGTGTCATGGGACTCTGTAATGAGTCCTTAAGCTTCGTTGGCCTTAATTAGCCCCGCCCCTTCTTCTGATTGGTTGTCCCGATTTTCTGCTATAACTTTGGAATGGTTTGACATAGAGAGTCGTGGGTGGTGTCATCAGATTATTTATGGACTCCTTGACCTTCATTGGCCTGAATTAGCCCCGCCCCTTCTTCTGATTTGTTGTCCCTTTATTCTGTTATAACTTTTTAATGGTTTGACATAGGAAGTCGTGGGTGGTGTCATGGGACTCTGTAATGAGTCCTTAAGCTTCGTTGGCCTTAATTAGCCCCGCCCCTTCTTCTGATTGGTTGTCCCGATTTTCTGCTATAACTTTGGAATGGTTTGACATAGAGAGTCCCTCTTCCTGATTCAAACGTCTGCTGGCCCCGCCCCCCGACCAATCAGTGGCGAGTAGGGTGATGACGGCCCCGCCCCCCGACCAATCAGTGGCGAGTAGGGTGATGACGGCCCCGCCCCCGACAAATCAGTGGCGAGTAGGGTGATGACGGCCCCGCTCCCCGACCAATCAGCTCCCTGTAATATGGTGACATCAGAAATAGACCCGTGCTCAGCCCGGTTAGAACCTCGGTAATGGTTACAGAAAAAGTAATAAAAATAGTAGTGTTTTACTAATATTTATACCTTACAAATATTTAAAAAATTAGGAAAAAAAAGTTCCAGACATTTTATCGCTATGTTGGTCTCTCTTAACCCAATAAGTCGAAGCAAAAGGGATAGATGAGACATAGCTCAGCCACAGCATTGCGGTCTTTGGTGCCAGAAGTCGAGAGTTCGAACCTGGCTGTACCTATGATGAAATTTTTTGTCAGCAATTTTTGTGTTTTTACATCAAAATGTGCTTCTCTGTCCTGCGACGACGTACATTACTTTTCTCTTTCAAAAGTGTTACCGTGGCGACGCTAGACGCGAAAAAGCACGCGTCCCCTTCATCTGATTGGTCCATATTTGATAGTTCTCCAAAAGTCACCAAATTTTGCATGAAAGCCAGACCTGGTGATAAATTTGATATTTCATGGTTTGCATTAATGGGCGTGGCCTAACGGCTCAACAGCGCCCCCTAGAATACTTTTCTCTGCCATAACTTTTGAATGGTTTGACATAAAGAGTTGTGGGTGGTGTCATGGGACTCGGTATTGAGTCCTTGACCATAATTGGCCGGAATTAGCCCCGCCCCTTCTTCTGATTGGTTGTCCCGATTTTCTGCCATAACTTTTGAATGGTTTGACATAGAGAGTCGTGGGTGGTGTCATCAGACTCTGTATGGAGTCCTTGACCTTCATTGGCCTGAATTAGCCCCGCCCCTTCTTCTGATTGGTTGTTCCTTTTTTCTGCTATAACTTTTGAATGGTTTGACATAGAGAGTCGTGGGTGGTGTCATTTCTGATATGCTTATGGGGTCGGTGGACGTGAGTGCGAGGGCCCGTTCATCGCTGCTTGCAGCTTTAATTAGGGCCCGAGCACTTGCAGTGCGAAGGCCCTATTGTATTTGCAGGAATTTTTATTATTATTATTAGGGCCCGAGCACCTTCAGTGCGAAGGCCCTATTGTATTTGCAGGAATTTTTCTTCTTATTATTATTTTTCTTCTGACAAAGTGATGGCCTTTTTGCCCCCTTTAACATGCCCAAAAAGTCACCAAATTTTGCACCCAAGTCAGGCCTGGCGAAAAATTTGATATTTCATGGTTTGCATTAATGGGCGTGGCAAAATGGCTCAACAGCGCCCCCTTGAAAACTTTGTGCCTCAAGCCCCACGATACGGTTTGACGTACATGCACGAAAATCGGTACACACCTGTATCATGGCGCAACTTAAAGAAAAGTCTCTGGGCGACATGTCGAGAAACCGAACAGGAAGTCGACCATTTTGAATTAATCGTGTCATTTTGGCGAAATTTATGCCTTCCTTCGGCAGTTAATTCAGCCCGAACCGTAACATTCCCCCAAGTGTGTTATACATCAAAATGTGCGTCTCCATCCTCCGACCCCACGCATTACTTTTCTCTTTCAAAAGCGTTACCGTGGCGACGCTAGACACCAAAAAGCGTGCCCACCCTTCATCTGATTGATTCAGACCGAAAAAACTTTGCGCCTCAAGCCCCATAATACGGTTTGACGTACATGAACGAAAATCGGTACACACCTGTATCATGTCACAACTAAAAGAAAAGTCTCTTGGCGCCATGGCCGAAACCGAACAAGAAGTCGGCCATTTTGAACATTCTGCATTAATCGCGTAATTTTGGAGCAATATATGCCATTCCTTCGAGAATTAATTCAGCCCGAACCGTATCGTGAACCCAGATGTGTTATACATCAAAATGTGCGTCTCCATCCTGCGACTACACGCATTACTTTTCTCTTTCAAAAGTGTTACCGTGGCGATGCTAGACGCCAACAAGCGCACCCCCCCTTCATCTGATTGGTCCATATTTGATAGTTCCCCAAAAGGCACCAAATTCTGCACCCAAGCCAGGCCTGGCGAGAAATTTGGTATTTAATGGTTTGCATTAATGGGCGTGGCAAAATGGCTCAACAGCGCCCCCTTGAAAACTTTGTGCCTCAAGCCCCACAATACGGTTTGACGTACATGCACGAAAATCTGTACACACCTGTATCATGTCGCAACTTAAAGAAAAGTCTCCTGGGGTCATGCCCAAAACCGAACAGGATGTCGGCCATTTTGAATTAATCGTGTCATTTTGGCGAAATTTATGCCATTCCTTCGGCAGTTAATTCAGCCCGAACCGTAACGTGTCCCCAAGTGTGTTATACATCAAAATGTGCGTCTCCATCCTGTGACTAGGCGCATTACTTTTCTCTTTCAAAAGTGTTACCGTGGCGACGCTAGACACCAAAAGGCGCGCCCCCCCTTCATCTGATTGGTCAATATTTGATAGTTCTCCAAAAGTCACCAAATTTTGCATGCAAGCCAGGCTTGGCGATAAATTTGATATTTCATGGCTTGCATTAATGGGCGTGGCCTAACGGCTCAACAGCGCCCCCTAGAATACTTTTCTCTGCCATAACTTTTGAATGGTTTGACATAGAGAGTCGTTGGTGGTGTCATGGGACTCTGTAATGAGTCCTCAAGCTTCGTTGGCCTTAATTAGCCCCGCCCCTTCTTCTGATAGGTTGTCCCTTTTTTGTGCTATAACTTTTCAATGGTTTGACATAGGAAGTCGTGGGTGGTTTCATTTCTGATATGCTTATGGGGGGCGGTGGCCGTGAGTGCGAGGGCCCGTTCATCGCTGCTTGCAGCTTTAATTATTATTATTATTATTCTCGCCGTAAATAAATTGCCTTTTTGGAGGCCTTAAAATGCTCGAAAACTCACCAAATTTTGCACACGCTTCCAGAGTCGCGTAAAATTACGTATTTTATGGGCGACAGGCATGGGTCCACAAGAATGGGCTCTATAGCGCCACCTATTTTATGTTTTTTGACGAGCCCCACAATATGGTTTGACTTACAGCAATGACCTTTATGTGAGTATTATATTAGACAAAGAGCTACAAAAAAGTCTTTTGGACCCATGGTCTAAGTTACACAGGAAGTCCGGCATTTTGAACAGAAAAAGTCATTTTTCATGAATTCTGATCATTTCTAGGCCTCGTACTTTAACGAACTCCTCCTAGAGATTTTATCGAATTGGCTCACAACTTGGTTTGTACAATCTAGACACATGGCCGACGCTAAATTGCGAAGCTTTTAAGTTTCTGCCAGAGGGCGTGACCGTAGTGATCCGGCGAAGTTTGAGGTCATTTTTAAGCTTCGCCATCAAACATCAATTGGCTGTAACTCAGCAATACATGATTTGATGTGGTTGAAAACGTATGTGCATGATTGTAGGCTGAGCCTGAAGACATCTATGGTGGAATATTCAGGATCGGTTGTAGCGCCACCTGTTGGCACCAGGAATTGTCATGTCTTCTAGTATGCATCTGTGCTCCAAACGAGATCAGTTTCTTGATCTCAAAGTTGGTGAGATAATAGGTAAGGCATTGACGATGAGTGACAGAGAAAACTGTAAGTTTGTGTCAAAGGGCGTCGCTGTCAGAGGTTGTCAAATATCGGGGTCTCGCCATGAACATAAAAGTTGTTGTAACTTAAACATAATTGGTCAGAATGAACCCAAATTCAATACATTTAATCGGGCTTGCATTCTGAACAAGTGGATATGACAATCTTGGATGAACTCCATAGCGCCACCTTTTGGTCAGGTATACATTTTTCATCAAATTATGTGCTTTAGTTGCTGTTTGGTTTATCCAATCTTAATGTAATTGACACATTTGATTGGCAGTAGGTTCCTTGTTGACCGTGTCGCGTATCGTGGCCGTAATTTGAAAGGAATTGGCATTTTTATGTCACTCTGTATTTCTGGTAAAATGTTAATTAAAAATCAGAGATTTTGTGTAAGGAAAATTAAATGGCAGTTTCAGATAGCTTACAACAGGACTAAAAAATCATACACTGGAACATATTATTTTCTGAGAACTCCGTCACTCTAAAAATTAAAAAAATGAACTAATAACATAAAAAGCTATGTCTTTGTCACAAAATGTCAAAATTGACATCCGACTTCATAGATATGTTGTTTACTATAATGAGAAAATATCTTGTGAATTTCATAAGCCTGAGTGGGACCGTTGATTTTCTATTAATATTTATGTTAAATTCACTGGATTCTTAACTCTGACTGACAGCCAAAGGAGGAGAGGAGAGAAAGGAGGGGTGCTCCCGCGGGGGACGGAGGGAGGGGTGGGGGGGGGGTTGTTATGCGCGCGCATCTCCCGCGGGGGGGCGGGGCATTGGAGCTGACGTTCAGCGCGGCCGCCATCTTGGATAAGGTACCGACGGCCATCTTGGAGAGGCTGGCAGAGATTTAGTTATGAAACAGGACGCTGTCACACATTAAAAATACGCACTTTTATGCTGAAAGACTTTGTATTATGCTCTTTTACAAAGACATGGTATGGAATATTGATAAATGTATAAATTAATTAATTGTATAAAGAAACAAGTTTGATTGTTCATTTGAATTTATTTGAAGGGGAGAGGGGTGTGTTGTTGTATTTATTTATATATATTTATTTATTTATTTGAGAGTGAGAGTGAACTTTGTAATATTATAAGTCCTCTTGGCTTACTATTCCTATCCATTTTTCATTGACTGTTTTTTGTTTTTTTTTATAGCAAAAGGTGCAAATAAAAATATACACCGTCGGAATTCGGAAACTGATGATTATTTCTTCATCCACTGCATCTTTCATCCACTGGTGCGTTCAGGGACAATTGGAATTTACTCAATTTGGCGAGAATTGACCATTGTGGTTTCTCCTGTTTACTGGTGTGATGAGTGATATCTAAATATTGTAATCTTTAAAGGAGCTTGAGGCTCCTTTTAAGAAATGAGACTCTCTAGCGCCACCCTTCGCCACGACGGACGTTGGGGGTACTGCAGCCAACAGTGAAGCCGGCACGGGAGAACGGGGAGAACGCACATGCAGCGTCATGTGACGTCACATCCGCAGGACAGCGCGGGAAATTCCGGGCACAATTGCAGCACATTTTGCAGCACACAGCCTGTTCAAGGCAAAGGACAGATACGCTAGAGGGCTCATTCTTTTTGGTTTGGAACGCTTCATCTGACATTATTACTAGAAAACTTAAAACGTATACACATTTTTTTCATAAATCCTGCCTCAATCCTGCCTCATGCTCCTTTAATTACCAACTTCATCTAATTAATGTTTTTCATCTAACCTCAGTAGTGTGAGATATTATTTCAATGGGAAACTGCACACAAACTCAGCAGCGGTTGGTGTTGTTTTTCCTATGGGCAAGCCAGGCCTGGTGATAAATTTGATATTTCATGGTTTGCATTAATGGGCGTGGCCTAACGGCTCAACAGCGCCCCCTAGAATACTTTTCTCTGCTATAACTTTTGAATGGTTTGACATAAAGAGTCGTGGGTGGTATCATGGGACTCGGTATTGAGTCCTTGACCATAATTGGTGAAAATTAGCCCCGCCCCTTCTTCTGATTGGTTGTCCCGATTTTCTGCTATAACTTTTGAATGGTTTGACATAGAGAGTCGTGGGTGGTGTCATCAGATTCTGTATGGAGTCCTTGACCTTCATTGGCCTGAATTAGCCCCGCCCCTTCTTCTGATTGGTTGTCCCTTTTTTCTGCTATAACTTTTGAATGGTTTGACATAGGAAGTCGTGGGTGGTGTCATTTCTGATATGCTTATGGGGGCGGTGGCCGTGAGTGCGAGGGCCCGTTCATCGCTGCTTGCAGCTTTAATTATTATTATTATTATTCTCGCCATAAATAAATTGCCTTTTTGGAGGCCTTAAAATGCTCAAAAACTCACCAAATTTTGCACACGCTTCCAGAGTCGCGTAAAATTACGTATTTTATGGGCGACAGGCATGGGTCAAAAAGGATTAGGCTCTATAGCGCCACCTATTTTATGTTTTTGACGAGCCCCACAATATGGTTTGACTTACAGCAATGACCTTTATGTGTCTATTATATCAGACAAAGAGCTACAAAAAAGTCTCTTGGACCCATGCTCTAAGTTACACAGGAAGTCCGGCATTTTGAACAGAAAATTTCATTTTTCATGAATTCTGATCATTTCTAGGCCTCGTACTTTAACAAACTCCTCCTAGAGATTTTATCAGATTGGCTCACAACTTGGTTTGTACAATCTAGACACATGGCCGATGCTAAATTGCGAAGCTTTTACGTTTTTAGCAGAGGGCTTGACCGTAGTGATCCGGCGAAGTTTGGGGTCATTTTTAAGCCTCGCCATGAAACATCAATTGGCTGTAATTCAGCAATACATGATTTGATGTGGTTGAAAACGTATGTGCATGATTGTAGGCTGAGCCTGAAGACATCTATGGTGGAATATTCAGGATCGGTTGTAGCGCCACCTGTTGGCACCAGGAATTGTCATGTCTTCTAGTATGCATCTGTGCTCAAAGGGAGATGAGCGGATGGATCTCAAAGTTGGTCACATAAATAGGTAAGACATTGACGATGGCTGACAGAGAAAACTGTAAGTTTTTCTCAAAGGGCGTCGCTGTTAGAGGTTGTCAAATTTCGGTGTCTCGCCATGAACATAAAAGTTGTTTTAACTTTCAAATACTTGGTCCAAATTGACCCAAAATCAATACATTTAATCAGGCTTCCATTCTGATATCCATTCTATATTTGGGACAGTTTGTCACCGACTTTATTCAAAATATGAACTCATTTTGAAATAAATCTTTACTTTGTCATGCAATGTCGAATTAACTTCTAACTTCGTAAAAATATTGTTGAAAATAATATGATTTGAGCATTGTATGTGCAAGAGGCGATTTATAATGAATGTTTTGAGTTGGATTAGAAGCATGAAGCTGTCTGCTGGCCGCGTGCGCGCAGACCGCGGGAACGCGCAGCCGCAGCTCCTGGAAGCTGCCGGGGGCGGGGGGGGGGGAGGGGGGTTGTTGCAACTTGCAGCAACATGTGGAGTCACGCCGTCACGTCACGTAAGTTGTATTGTGTTTTTTTAATGCGTGTTGCAATTATTTTATTTTATTATATTATTATATTATTATTGAGCTTCCATCCGCGATCCCGATCAGGAGCGCGCGGCCGCGCGCGGCCACGCGCAGAGCCGAGAGCCAGTTTCTGCCCATTTCTGCAGCTTTGCCAAAAAATGCTACCTAAAGGTTTTCCACCACAACTTTACTGTGTTTTACTCCCTAAACCACTTCCTTTCACCCCCAAGTGGTCCTTGTCTCTTGCCAGGCCGTCATTGTAAATAAGAATGTTCTTAATGACCTGCCTGGTTAAATAAAGGCGAATGACTGAATGAATATCAAATAAAGCCATAGAATTGTTGTTTTTTTTCTCTTTATCGTATAATGTTCACAAAGTGTAATGCATTCATGTCATGGGTCGTGTATTTTGAAGGATCAAATAATCAACATCCCATTATCCATTTTACATCGTGCAAGAAATGATGCAAACTTTGAAAATCGACTGTGCGCATGCGCAGAACCCAAACGTAGCATTTTTTCGGCAGGGAGCAGAAATTGGCATAACACCGGCTGAGACGGACCTGATGCTCTGATGCGACAGGTCCCTGCTCACACTGACTGTACGTTCATACACGGACGTAATATGGGGGGGGGGGGACATGTATCCTGCACTTTTTCAAAAGGCAGTTTTGGTCCCCTGCAGTTTTTACCGTCCAAAAACAATGTTACGCTATATTAAATGGAGACAGGTCAGCACTAGGACCAAGCGGAAAACGGCCGCTCAAGCTGAAGCCTGTTGTTTGGTCTGCCTGGGTCACGTCAGCTAGACGGATTTTAAGAATAAGAATAAGAATTACTTTATTAATCCCCAAAGGGAAATTCCTTTGTATGGCAGCTCATCTACTGTACCATTTGCAGAAGAGAAGCTCTTCTGAATATCTCTTGGATGAGTTGATTATGTTGAAATGTTAATAGATAACCCTTCTGTGGTCTTTTGGTCAAATTGACCCATATTCACTTTTCTTTTATATCAAAAATATGATTTTCATCCATATAACTGCCTCTGTTACACTCATTTCAAATAAAATTGATGATCACTACCAGAGCTGGTAGAGTAGCCAAAGATTGTACTCAAGTAAAAGTACTGTTACTTCAGAATAATATGACTCAAGTAGAAGTAAAAAGTAGTCATCCAAATAATTACTTGAGTAAAAGTAAAAAAAGTACTTGGTGAAAAAACTACTCAAGTACTTAGTAACTGTTGAGTAACGTCTGATTTATTTTTTTAACACACCCATTCAAAAAGACAAAAGTACAAAATAATCACCTTCAGGCAAATTAAAATCAATAAAATAATAAAATAAATTAAAATTAATAAAAAAATGAAAAATAGCTTAAATTAAAATAAGCGTAAAGTAAATTCAAGAACTTTAATAAATAATAAAATAACAGAATAAAGAAATAAATTAAGCACCAGTAGCACAAAATTTCAAGCCTTTGTACTTTTCTTTTTTAACCAGGCAGAACTAGAACAAACATGAACTCATAGAAACTCTGTGTGTGTTTGAGTCTGTGTAAATGTGACAAAACATGCAAAAACAAACCTTTTTCCCAAAGAATCACTCAGTGATGTCATGAGATTGACGCGTACACGGATAAAAAGGATAAAAGAAAAGTAACAGCTCAACGTTCCTAATGTAGCGGAGTAAGAGGAACAGTTTCTCCTTCACAAATCTACTCAAGTAAAAGTAAAAAGTACAGTTATCCAAAACTACTCCTAAAAGTACAAAATTTCCCAAAACTTACTCAAGTAAATGTAACGGAGTAAATGTAACTCGTTACTACCCACCTCTGATCACTACTTGCATTGAATTATGGATATTTTATTCAATTTCTCCTCTCCTGTGATATTCAATTTGACCCACCAACCACTGGCTGGTGCTGGGTGGTGGTCCAAACATTTTAAATGATTTCATTTCATTTTCACATATACCCGTCTGTGATAATCCATCAATTTATATGCCTCTGAGTTTAACTATAGTCAAAAAAATTCAGAATTTCGGCTTATCTTTATCTATCTCAAAAATGAGCTATGATTTTATGTAAATGAGGTCTATTGACCATTCATTCCAAAAATAAGTGTAAAATTGGTGGTAATGAGTTGGAGTGAAGTTGACTAACAAGGTGAAACACAGAATTGGGTGATAATTAAAGCTACATGCTTTACAACCAGTAAAACCACAAAGGGAACAGTAAACTTAAAAGTAACAATAGAAAACTAGAAGAACTACTAGAAAACACAGTGAACTGAAAGAGTTTGAGCTTTTCTTTTTATTTTTTTTTTACCTTGTCTGCACACATATTAATGATTGAAACAAGAGGAAAATTGGTTCAAAACGAGCCGGCAATGGCACAGTGTCTGCCCGGCTTTAAACAGAACCGCAGCCAGTACTCGAGTTGTAAAAAAAAATCAGGGGGGGTGGTGGATTTTATCATATGGGGACAGATAATTTGTTCTGATTACAAATATTATAATATATTACAAATAATAGCAGTGACCAAAACACCTGCAGAAATACTGCAGGAATGACATAGCAGCAGTTAAATGCAGCTGTAGGAGCCATTTCTTAGTTTAATTGTATGTGTATGTGTTTAGTTTATTTTTCCTACTAGAGGGTGTAGGTTTCACTCTGCTATTTTACTCTGCTATTTACGTCAGTCACAGGTAATTGGTTGCCGCACCTGCACAGGTGTTATAGGTTGGTGATTGTCAGCAGTCAGGGCAGAGTGGTGGAGGGAGCACACGTTTTTACCGTAGCGTATGCCAACCTGTGTTCAACATTATCTGGTAATATAACCGTTTTCAAAATCATAATTTTTTGTGCAATAAATGGGAACGTGACCCAAAGGAGAACTGCTCTGGAAAGTGGATTTGTTGGACTAAAGGCTATGAGTCAAAGACATTCCTAACCACCGCAAGTGTGACTAATCAAACTTTCTTTTTGTTTGTGAGATAGTCACCACACAAAGTAAAAACGTTCCTGACGGAGGAATGAACGGCATTGGAAGGAGGCTGCTGGTCGGATCGGCTTCGCAAACTGGAAACACACTGCGCACTGCGATCACCTCCTCGCCTCATTCAAACAGCGCTGCAAGAAATAAGGTAATGAGACACAGCGGATTTGTTTAATCGCTGCCTGTCGAAGAGGAAATAAAACTTCATAAAAGCTGAGTCTGTTTGAATGAGTTATGGAAAATGGAATCCTTGTTGCTGGGATGAATTAAATGGATATGAATTGGAAAGTGGATGAATTCTGCCGCTTATGAATGAATGAAATTTATCTGACGTCACACAATTGACGATTGAAAATGGATGATAACGATGAGGCTGAAGACGTAACTCATGTTGAGAACACTGCAAAAAGTGATGTGGGAAAAAGAGAGAGAAAATTGACTGCAAAAGGTGTCATGCTGCTGCTTGAAAATCTGCAAAAAAATCGGAAGTTAAATCTAAATCAAGCTTCTAAAATCAAGCAACAGATTCACAGTCTGCTACCTCTCAAAATAACAAGGGATATTGTTTGCAGTGTTGAGGAACTTTTAAGTGAGTTTAAAAGGCTGTGTGATGATGCTGCTGACACCCACAGGACATTGTTGGAAATCCCACTGCCTGAAGAAGAACATGAAAGGCAACAAACTTGGTATGAACAGAAAAGCAAAGCAAATGATGATTTCTTGCATGATGTAAATAAATGGTTGTTAGATGCAAAACAATGTGACATGGAGAATGAAAACAAGGATGAAATACAACCCCATGACAGTATTTCAAATATATCTGCACATGAAAACACTCAGCTCTCATCGCATTCAAAGGCTTCTTCAAGATCTTCCACAAGTTCTGCATGTATTAAAGCAAAGGCGGAAAAAGCAGCGTTAATGCAACGCATGGCTGCTTTGGAAAAGAAACATGCATTGGAAGCTGAAGAGGAGAAATTGAAAAGACAAAGAGAACAACTGGAAATGGAAACCGAACTAGCAGCTGCTACAGCTAAAATAGCCATACTGGACACCAGCAGTGAAACAAGAAGTATCCATGCTCAATCTGATGGAATGAATTCATATTTCAATAAAGCTACGAAATCATCATCAATTAAGGAAGGCTTACCTGAGTCAAAGCCACCATCACAACAACAGCCATATCTACACCCACTTGGTGCACGTCCAAAGGAAAGGAAACATGCACAAACGCAAAGGACAAGCTTCACTTCACGGCAGCCAGCACAATCTTCTCAAACACCAATGAGAGGCGCTGTAACCTCCATTAATTCACAACAGGACCAGAACACAAGCAATGTCTGTGCAACTCAGACCTCAAATGAAAATGGAGTTCACAACATTGGAAACATCATTCAGCAACAAACGGACATCACTGCTCAATTAATTCAACGACAGCATGCAGCATCTCTTCCACCAAGAGAAATACCAATATTTGATGGTAACCCTCTACAATATGGATCATTTATAATGGCATTTGAACAAGGGATTGAACGTAAAGCCTCAAATAGCCAAGACTGCTTGTACTACCTAGAGCAATACACCAGGGGGCAGCCAAGAGAACTTATAAGAAGCTGCTATCATATGCCAGGTAATCAAGGCTACACCAGAGCCAAAAACCTACTAAAGGAGCACTTTGGCAATGAAATGAAGATTGGAGCAGCATACATGGAAAAGGCTTTAAATTGGTCAACAATAAAGGCAGAGGATGTTGGTTCCCTTCAAACTTTTATGTTGTTCTTGAGAGGATGCTGTAATATGATGGGAAGCTTGCAGTATATGGAGGAGATGAATGTACCATCAAACCTGAAACTTCTGGTGATGAAACTTCCATACAAGCTAAGGGAAAGATGGAGATCAGCTGCTTGTGACTTACAGGACAGACATGGATGTAGAGCATTGTTCCCTGATTTTGTCAACTTTATGGAGCAACAAGTCAAGGTTCTCTCTGATCCTATTTTTGGAAACATCCAGGACATGCAGACTGCTACCGCTAAAGGAAAGGTTCTTACAAAATCTATGCCCAGAAATAAAAATCTTGCAACTGTGGCTGCAGTCAGCACCTCAGCAGATATCAAATCTACAGAATCACTCATCTGCCATGACTCCACTTCATCAAGAAGCAAGATTGTACCATGTTGCATATGCAGAGGATATCACAAAATTGAAAACTGTGAACAACTTAAGAACGCGACTCATCGTGAGAGACTTGATCTGTTAAGGCAGAGAGGCATTTGCTTTGGCTGTCTAAAACCTGGTCATGTCAGCAAGAACTGCAAAGGTCGTGTAACATGCAGTATATGCAACTCAAGGCATCCAACACTACTTCATATCACAACCAAGGTCAAATCATCTGAAGAACAGCCAACAAAGTACGCTGTTGTCCCTCAGCAGACCTGTGCTCGCACTGGGGCCGGTAAGCAAGAATGTGTACTCTCAATTGTGCCAGTGCAAATAAAGGCCAAGAATGGAAATAAGATTTTGACCACTTATGCTTTCTTGGATCCAGGAAGCTCGGCCACATTTTGTACAGAGCACCTGATGAGACAGCTACACATGGACAGCAACAAAACACACATTTTCTTGCGAACAATGGGACACGCAACTACTGTAAAAACTCATGTTTTGTCTGGACTGAAAATATCTGGTTATGATGACAACAAGTTTATGGACTTACCTGAGGTTTACACGCAGCAAACCATGCCAGTTACCAGAGACAACATTGTCACCCCAAAAGATCTCAGACAATGGCCCTATCTTCATAAGATCAGAGTTCCCAAGCTTGACGCAGAGGTGGATTTGTTGATTGGCACAAATGCCCCAAAGCTTTTGGAACCATGGGAAATTATCAACAGCCGTGACGATGGACCCTATGCAGTTCGCACCCTATTGGGATGGGTGGTGAATGGTCCACTAAGAGGAGGAAGTGACACAGGGAAGAATGGCTGCCCAGCTGTTACTGCCAATAGGATTTCCATTGAGAAAGTGGAACAGCTGTTGATTACACAGTACAACCAGGACTTTAATGAAAGGTCATATGAAGAAACTGTAATGTCAAGAGAAGATATGAGGTTTCTCAAAATCATGGAAGAAACAACTCATCTGGAAAACAACCACTACAGTATTGACTTACCCTTTAAGGTTGACAATGTCATCATGCCAAATAACAGATGCATTGCTGAGCAGCGTGTCATGAGCTTGAAAAGAAGGTTTCAGAGGAATAAGGAATATCATCAGGAGTATGCACAGTTTCTTTCTGATGTCATCAAAAGCGGCTATGCAGAACAAGTACCTCAACAACAACTGAATGGCACAGAAGGCAAAGTTTGGTATATTCCACACCATGGGGTGTATCATCCTAAAAAGAAAACACTACGAGTTGTATTTGATTGTGGAGCAAGTTACAAAGGCACCTCCCTGAACAGTCAACTGCTACAGGGTCCAGCTCTCACAAATTCTCTCTTCGGTGTTCTCATGAGATTTAGACAGGAACCAGTTGCCTTAATGTCTGACATCACAGCCATGTTCCATCAAGTGAAAGTGTCACCGCCACATACCGACTTTCTTCGTTTTTTGTGGTGGCCTAATGGAGATGTGACACAACCGCTGGTGGACTTCAGGATGAAAGTTCATATTTTCGGAGCAACATCATCACCAAGTTGTGCCAGTTACGCTTTAAAAAGAGTTGCTGATGACAACAAGGCTCATTACAGTGACAAGGTGCTACAGACCATCAAACAGAACTTTTACGTGGATGACTGTTTAAAGTCTGTGTTCTCAGAACAAGAAGCTTTGCAGGTGGTAAAGGACCTCACTGCAGCATGTGCAAAGGGAGGATTTCAGCTCTCAAAGTGGATGAGCAATAGCCGTGCAGTCCTAGCAAGCATCCCTGAGAAAGATCGTTCCAAAGCATCCAAAGAGCTCAATTTGGATAAAGATAACCTACCTGTGGAGAGAGCTCTTGGCTTGCACTGGTGTGTGGAAACGGATATCTTCATGTTCAAGATCATACTGGAAAATCGTCCATGCACACGCCGTGGAATCTTGTCAGTGGTTAACTCCATCTATGACCCTCTTGGATTCTTGTCACCATTCACACTACCTCCCAAGCTGATGCTACAAGAAATGTGCAAAAGAAAACTTGGTTGGGATGACAAGATAACACCAAACCTTGCACAGGAATGGTCAGAGTGGCTGACAAACTTGTACAAACTGTCACTGCTAAAGGTGGATCGATGTATTAAACCAAAGGACTTTGGACAAGTACACCATGCACAACTGCATCATTTCTCAGATGCTAGTGAACACGGATATGGCACAGTATCTTATTTGAGATTGGAAAACGGCTCTAAGGAAGTAAGCATTGCTTTCATGGTTGGAAAGTCCAGAGTTGCTCCAGTGAAGCAAACTACAATACCCAGACTTGAACTCACAGCTGCTGTATTGTCTGTCCGAGTGGACAAGATGATAAAAAGAGAGCTTCAGCTGGAATTGGACCAGTCAGTTTACTGGACAGACAGCACAACGGTGCTGAATTACATTGCAAGTGAAACCAAGAGATTTCACACCTTTGTAGCGAACAGAGTGGCTGTTATACGTGAAGCTACAGAGGTGGCCCAGTGGAGGCACATAGGAACCAAACATAATCCTGCAGATGAGGCATCACGAGGATTATCAGCAGACAACTTCATAAAATGTGAGCGATGGCTCAAAGGACCAAAGTTTCTGCTGAATGATGCAAAGGACTGGCCAAAGCCAGATGTGGACAAGTTTGCAACAACAACTTTGGATGATCCTGAGGTCAAACAAGACATCATGGTCAACGCTTGTGTTGTTGAGGAAGCTTCCAGTGCAACAAACAAGCTTCTAAGCTATTTCTCAGATTGGAACAAACTGAAAACTTCAGTCGCCTGGTTTTTGAAGTTGAAAGACATGCTTCAAGAGCTACGAAACCAAGGTGAATCAACTCAGGAAAGGTCATGTGACAAGAAAAGGATGCTGCAAAACCACAAATCGAGGGTAAATGTTCAGCCACTGACCCGAGATGATTTACACAAAGCAGAAATGGCCATTATTCACTACTGTCAGCGACAAAGATTTCAAAGGGAAATCTCTCTCTTGGAAAAGGGAGCAACATCTGTGCAGCAAACCAGTGACATCTACAGGTTGGATCCTTTACTTCAAGATGGGCTATTAAGAGTTGGAGGACGCTTAAGGAGGGCATCCATGCCTGAAAATGTAAAACATCCCATTATTCTGTCAAAGGATCAACTCGTATCTAAACTTATCCTACAACACATTCACAGGCAGGTGGGGCATGCTGGACGCAATCACATGCTATCTGTTCTAAGAAAATCTTACTGGATTACTGGTGCAAACTCAGCCTGCAGGAAAATCATTGCTGACTGTGTCATTTGCCGCCGCCTACAGGGGAAGGTTGGAGAGCAAAAGATGGCTGATTTGCCAGTTGAAAGAATCCTACCAGACTTGCCACCATTTACAAATGTGGGAGTGGATTACTTCGGACCAATCGAAGTTAAAAGAGGCCGCAGCCTAATCAAGAGATATGGAGTGATTTTCACATGCATGACAAGTCGAGCAGTGCATCTTGAGATGGCCTATTCACTCAATACTGATTCATGCATAAATGCCATTCGCCGGTTTATGTGTCGACGTGGTCAAATCTCCAACCTCAGATCGGACAATGGAACCAATTTCGTTGGAGCTGAGAGGGAACTACGAGAAGCTCTCAAAAACCTGAATCAGAACAAAATACAAGGTGCTTTGGCGCAGAAAGGGATTGATTGGACATTCAACCCCCCTGCTGGATCTCATCATGGAGGAACATGGGAGCGGATCATTCGCCTCATAAGGAAAGTGTTGTACTCCATCCTCAGACAGCAGACATTAGATGATGAGAGTTTTTGTACTATTCTCTGTGAAGTTGAAGCAATCCTTAACAGCCGTCCCATCACACACCTTTCTGATGACCCTAATGACTTGGAAGCACTGACACCAAATCACATTCTGCTACTAAAATCCAAACCACTTCTTCCTCCTGGACTTTTTGAGGAACATGATCTGTACATTAAGCGGAGATGGAAACAGGTCCAGTATCTTTCCAATCTGTTCTGGAAACGGTGGGTGAGGGAATATCTCCCACTGCTTCAAGAGAGACAAAAATGGACAAAGTCACAAAGGAACTTCTCTGTTAATGACATTGTTGTTATTCTGGACCCATCTGCTCCACGTAGTTCATGGCTGATGGGCAAGGTGACCAAAACCTTTCCAGATAGAAGAGGAGCAGTCCGATCAGTTCAACTGAAAACCAAGACTGGATTTCTGGAAAGACCTGTCACAAAGCTCTGCATGCTAATGAAAGCATGTAGTTAAGGACTGATGAAGTTAAGGACTGATAAAAATAAGGTCCCACCATTGGCCAACGAAGAAAGAAGAGCCAACGAAGAAAGAAGATTTTGCACACATACACTCTTTTTGGCTCCTTTGATAATTTATGTTATTAGTATGTAATTGTAAGTGCACACCAATACAATTATGGGGCCGGTGTGTAGGAGCCATTTCTTAGTTTAATTGTATGTGTATGTGTTTAGTTTATTTTTCCTACTAGAGGGTGTAGGTTTCACTCTGCTATTTTACTCTGCTATTTACGTCAGTCACAGGTAATTGGTTGCCGCACCTGCACAGGTGTTATAGGTTGGTGATTGTCAGCAGTCAGGGCAGAGTGGTGGAGGGAGCACACGTTTTTACCGTAGCGTATGCCAACCTGTGTTCAACATTATCTGGTAATATAACCGTTTTCAAAATCATAATTTTTTGTGCAATAAATGGGAACGTGACCCAAAGGAGAACTGCTCTGGAAAGTGGATTTGTTGGACTAAAGGCTATGAGTCAAAGACATTCCTAACCACCGCAAGTGTGACTAATCAAACTTTCTTTTTGTTTGTGAGATAGTCACCACAGCAGCCTTCTGTAAGCTTTAAATATCCACTGGGCTTACATCAAATACATCAAAACACAACAATAAAAAACAGTTTTCTGAACTTATCAATATGCATCTGTCTTTCACAGGATAAGTAACATGGATCACTGCAAAAACTCTAAATCTTAACAAAAATATTTGTCTTATTTCTAGTGAAAATGTCTCATTTTAGTAAAAAAACCTCATTACACTTAAAACAAGACTCATAACTGGAAAAAAAAACACCATTTTCATCTGTTTCACCTGTTCACCTGTTTTCACTTAAAATAAGTAGAAAAATCTGCCAGTGGAACAAGATTTTTTTGCTTGTAATGAGAAGATAAATCTTGTTTAATTTTATTTTTTTTTTACATTTATCGTATTTTTAATATTCTCTTTTTGGGGGGGGCTGGAAGGAGGGGCGTTGGCCATGAGTGCGAGGGCCCGTTCATCGCTGCTTGCAGCTTTAATTAGGGCCCGAGCACCTTCAGAGCGAAGGCCCTATTGTATTTGCAGGAATTTTTATTATTATTAGGGCCCGAGCACCTTCAGAGCGAAGGCCCTATTGTATTTGCAGGAATTTTTATTATTATTATTATTATTATTATTATTATTTTCCTGACAAAGGCCCTATTGTATTTGCAGGAATTTTTATTATTATTATTATTATTATTATTATTATTTTCCTGACAAAGTGAAGGCCTTTTTGCCCCCCTTAACATGCCCAAAAAGTCACCAAATTTTGCACCCTAGTCAGGCCTGGCGAAAAATTTGATATTTAAAGGTTTGCATTAATGGGCGTGGCAAAATGGCTCAACAGCGCCCCCTTGAAAACTTTGTGCCTCAAGCCCCACGATACGGTTTGACGTACATGCACGAAAATCGGTACACACCTGTATCATGGGACAACTTAAACAAAAGTCTCTTGGGATCATGCCCGAAACCGGACAGGATGTCGGCCATTTTGAATTAGTCGTGTCATTTTGGCGAAATTTATGCCATTCCTTCGAAAGTTAATTCAGCCCGAACCGTAACGTGCACCCAGGTGTGTTATACATCAAAATGTGCGTCTCCATCCTGCGACAACACGCATTACTTTTCTCTTTGAAAAGCGTTACCGTGGCGGCGCTAGACGCCAAAAAGCGCGCCCACCCTTCATCTCGTTGCTTCAGACAGAAAAAACTTTGCGCCTCAAGCCCCATAATACGGTTTGACGTACATGAACGAAAATCGGTACACACCTGTATCATGTTGCAACTAAAAGAAAAGTCTCTTGGCGCCATGGCCGAAACCGAACAGGAAGTCGGCCATTTTGAACATTCTGAATTAATTGCGTAATTTTGGAGCAATATATGCCATTCCTTCGAGAGTTAATTCAGCCCGAACCGTATCGTGAACCCAGGTGTGTTATACATCAAAATGTGCGTCTCCATCCTGCGACTACACGCATTACTTTTCTCTTTCGAAAGTGTTACCGTGGCGACGCTAGACGCCAACAAGCGCACCCCCCCTTCATCTGATTGGTCCATATTTGATAGTTCCCCAAAAGGCACCAAATTTGGCATGCAAGTCAGGCCTGGCGATAAATTTGATATTTCATGGTTTGCATTAATGGGCGTGGCAAAATGGCTCAACAGCGCCCCCCGGAAAATTTTGTGCCTCAAGCCCCACAATACGGTTTGACGTACATGCACGAAAATCGGTACACACCTGTATCATGGCACAACTTAAAGAAAAGTCTCTTGGAGCCATGGCCGAAACCGAACAGGATGTCGGCCATTTTGAATAAATTGTGTCATTTTGGCGAAATTTATGCCATTCCTTCGGCAGTTAATTCAGCCCGAACCGTAACGTGCACCCAGGTGTGTTATACATCAAAATGTGCGTCTACATCCTGCAACACCACGCATTACTTTTCTCTTTCAAAAGTGTTACCGTGGCGACGCTAGACATCAAAAGGCGCGCCCCCCCTTCATGTGATTGGTCCATATTTGATAGTTCTCCAAAAGTCACCAAATTTTGCATGCAAGCCAGACTTGGCGATAAATTTGATATTTCATGGGTTGCATTAATGGGCAAGGCCTAACGGCTCAACAGCGCCCCCTAGAATACTTTTCTCTGCCATAACTTTTGAATGGTTTGACATAGGAAGTTGTGGGTGGTGTCATGGGACTCTGTAATGAATCCTTAAGCTTCGTTGGCCTTAATTAGCCCCGCCCCTTCTTCTGATTGGTTGTCCCTTTTTTCTGCTATAACTTTTTAATGGTTTGACTCCCGCTTCCTGATTCAAACGTCTGCCGGCCCCGCCCCCCGACCAATCAGGGGCGAGTAGGGTGATGACGGCCCCGCCCCCCGACCAATCAGTGGCGAGTAGGGTGATGACGGCCCCGCCCCCCGACCGATCAGCTGTTGTAATGTGGTGACGTAAGAAATAGTCCCGTGCTCAGCCCGGTTAGAACCTCGGTAGAATGTTTACAGAAAGAGTAATAAATGAAATTGTAGTGTTTTACTAATATTTATACCTTACAAATATTTAAAAAATTAGGAAAAAAAAGTTCCACACATTTTATTGCTATGTTGGTCTCTCCTAAGCCAGTAAGTCAAAGCGAAAGGAATGGCTGAGACATAGCTCACCCAGAGCATATCGGTCTTTGGTGCCAGAGGTCGGGAGTTCGAGCCTGGCTAGATGCCGAAAATTTTGTCAGCAATTTTTTTTTTTTTTTACATCAAAATGTGCGTCTCTGTCCTGCGACGACGCACATTACTTTTCTCTTTCAAAAGTTTTACCGTGGCGACGCTAGACGCGAAAAAGCGCGCCTTCCCTTCATCTGATCGGTCCATATTTGATAGTTCTCCAAAAGTCACCAAATTTTGCATGCAAGCCAGGCCTGGTGATAAATTTGATATTTCATGGTTTGCATTAATGGGCGTGGCCTAACGGCTCAACAGCGCCCCCTAGAATACTTTTCTCTGCCATAACTTTTGAAAGGTTTGACATAAAGAGTCGTGGGTGGTGTCATGGGACTCAGTATTGAGTCCTTGACCATAATTGGTGAAAATTAGCCCCGCCCCTTCTTCTGATTGTTCGTCCCGATTTTCTGCTATAACTTTTGAATGGTTTGACATAGAGAGTCGTGGGTGGTGTCATCAGATTCTGTATGGAGTCCTTGACCTTCATTGGCCTGAATTAGCCCCGCCCCTTCTTCTGATTGGTTGTCCCTTTTTTCTGCTATATCTTTTGAATGGTTTGACATAGGAAGTCGTGGATGGTGTCATTTCTGATATGCTTATGGGGGCGGTGGCCGTGAGTGCGAGGGCCCGTTCATCGCTGCTTGCAGCTTTAATTATTATTATTATTATTTTCCTGACAAAGTGAAGGCCTTTTTGCCCCCCTTAACATGCCCAAAAAGTCACCAAATTTTGCACCCTAGTCAGGCCTGGCGAAAAATTTGATATTTAAAGGTTTGCATTAATGGGCGTGGTAAAATGGCTCAACAGCGCCCCCTTGAAAACTTTGTGCCTCAAGCCCCACGATACGGTTTGACGTACATGCACGAAAATCGGTACACACCTGTATCATGGGACAACTTAAAGAAAAGTCTCTTGGCGTCATGCCCGAAACCGAACAGGAAGTCGGCAATTTTGAATTAATCGTGTCACTTTGGCGCAATTTATGCCATTCCTTCGGCAGTTAATTCAGCCCGAACCGTAACGTGCACCCAGGTGTGTTATACATCAAAATGTGCGTCTCCCTCCTGCGACCACACGCATTACTTTTCTCTTTCGAAAGCGTTACCGTGGCGACGCTAGACGCCAACAAGCGCACCCCCCCTTCATCTGATTGGTCCATATTTGATAGTTCTCCAAAAGTATGGACCAAAAGTCACCAAATTTTGCATGCAAGCCAGACTTGGCGATAAATTTGATATTTCATGGTTTGCATTAATGGGCGTGGCCTAACGGCTCAACAGCGCCCCCTAGAATACTTTTATCTGCCATAACTTTTGAATGGTTTGACATAGGAAGTCGTGGGTGGTGTCATGGGACCCTGTAATGAGTCCTTAAGCTTCGTTGGCCTTAATTAGCCCCGCCCCTTCTTCTGATTGGTTGTCCCGATTTTCTGCCATAACTTTTGAATGGTTTGACATAGAGAGTCGTGGGTGGTGTCATCAGACTCTGTATGGAGTCCTTGACCTTCATTGGCCTGAATTAGCCCCGCCCCTTCTTCTGATTGGTTGTCCCTTTTTTCTGCTATAACTTTTGAATGGTTTGACATAGGAAGTCGTGGGTGGTGTCTTTTCTGATATGCTTATGGGGGGCGGTGGCCGTGAGTGCGAGGGCCCGTTCATCGCTGCTTGCAGCTTTAATTAGGGCCCGAGCACTGAAAGTGCGAGGACCCTATTGTATCTGTGATGTTTATTATTATTATTATTATTATTATTATTATTATTATTATTCTCGCCGTAAATAAATTGCCTTTTTGGAGGCCTTAAAATGCTCAAAAACTCACCAAATTTTGCACACGCTTCCAGAGTCGCGTAAAATTACGTATTTTATGGGCGACAGGCATGGGTCCACAAGAATGGGCTCTATAGCGCCACCTATTTTATGTTTTTTGACGAGCCCCACAATATGGTTTGACTTACAGCAATGACCTTTATGTGTGTATTATATTAGACAAAGAGCTACAAAAAAGTCTTTTGGACCCATGGTCTAAGTTACACAGGAAGTCCGGCATTTTGAACAGAAAATGTCATTTTTCATGAATTCTGATCATTTCTAGGCCTCGTACTTTAACGAACTCCTCCTAGAGATTTTATGGAATTGGCTCACAACTTGGTTTGTACAATCTAGACACATGGCCGACGCTAAATTGCGAAGCTTTTAAGTTTTAACCAGAGGGCTTGACCGTAGTCATTCGGCGAAGTTTGAGGTCATTTTTAAGCCTCGCCATGAAACATCAATTGGCTGTAATTCAGCAATACATTATTTTATGTGGCTGAAAACGTATGTGCATGATTGTAGGCTGAGCCTGAAGACATATGTGGTGGAATATTCAGGATCGGTTGTAGCGCCACCTGTTGGCACCAGGAATTGTCATGTCTTCTAGTATGCATCTGTGCTCCAAGCGAGATGAGATTAATGATCTCAAAGTTGGTCAGATAATAGGTAAGACATTGACGATGACTGACAGAGAAAACTGTACGTTCTTATCGAAGGGCGTGGCCGTTAGAGGTAGTAAAATTTCGGTGTCTCGCCATGAACATAAAAGTTGTTGTAACTTAAACATAATTGGTCAGAATTAACCCAAAATCAATACATGTAATCAGGCTTCCATTCTGAACAAGTGGATATGACAATCTTGGATGAACTCCATAGCGCCACCTTTTGGTCAGGTATACATTTTTCATCAAATTATGTGCTGTCATTGCTGTTTCATTCATCCAATCACAATGAAATCGACACATATTATTGTCATAAGCGTCCTTATTAACTGTGTTGAGTATCGGGGTCATAACTTGAAGGGAACTGCCATTTTACGTCACTCTGAATTTTTTGGTAAAATAATAATTTAAAATCATAGGCTTGGTCTTAAGACAATAAAATGTCAGATTTAGATACATTTCGACATGACTAAAAAATCATACGCTGGTACATATCGCTTTTGAAGAACTTTGTAACTCTCTTTTTCCAAAAATTTATTCATATACAATTAAATCATATTTTTGTCATGCCATGTCCAATTAACTTCGTAAACTTCGTAAAAATATTGTTTACTGTGATGTGAAAATATATTTTTGGCATTAAGGTGCGTAAAACGCACGATTGGTAATGAATATTTATTTAAATCCATTGGATTTAAAGCAAGCTGGCTCTGTGTGCCGGCCAGTCCTGCAGCGGAGCGGAGGCCGAGGGGGAGGGAGGAGGGGGGGAGCGGTGGGACGTTGTTGCGTGCGCATTGTATTGACGTTCCTCACACGACATAAATCCTCCAGTGTTTTCACACGAGTCCCAACCTAATCTGTAAGTATTTTTTTATTGTGTGCATAATTGTAGAGTCGTCTTAAGACATCTATGGTGAAATATTCCTGTGGAATAGTTTTCACCGATGTATTTCGGGGGCGCATGTCTGTAATGCAGCTCGATTTTTACCATGTCTTTCATGTCTCTGTCTTCTACCGAGACAGAGACCACTTAAATAAAACCACACTGATTTTGAGTCAAACCCGTCTTTTTAAATTCAATTTTTATACAGAAAATAATTACAGTGCATGTATTACACCTTAATTCACAGCAGCTTTGCAATTTTATTATATTATTATCGGCTTTCAGCCGAGATCTGGTCGGCACCGCGCAGCGCCGCGGAGGAGGTGCATTCAGGGACCGGTCGGAATTCTAAAATTACGGATTATCCTCCTGGTGCGTTCAGGGACAACTGGAATTTACTGTATTTGGCGAGAATTTACAATTGCTTCATTTGCTTAAAAATTATTTAAAGGTGACCTATTATGGCATTTAATGTATATTTTAAACAGGCATTGAATGTCTTAAAAACAAGCTTTTGAAGGTTTTTTCTACATAAATGAGAAATTCAGCCTCTGGGCCATGTCTTTATTTTTACCGTTTCTAACCTTCTCTATGAGGGATTCTGAGGGGAGGGGGGGCTATGTTAATGAGGCTCTGTGCTGATTGGCTGCCTGAATGACGTGTAGCAGGGGAGCTTTAAGCCTGAATCACAATTGTGGGTCAATGATGTATAAGGCCTTTGAGAGGCCTATTTTTAAAATACTTAAAATAAAGATGTATTTGGCCATTTTCCAAACATTTGGAATGTAGTGTGCATATATGTGAAAACTTAAAACAAAGGTATTTTAGTGTTTTTAAACCTACATTAATAGGGCAACGACCTTAAAAAAGTAATTGGGGGCGACCGTTATTTATCTCAAAATTAATAGATTTCCTTAACAAAATGTATATTTTAATTATCAGTAATTAAATTAACTTTTCAAGAAAGATAGACTCATGTGTCCTTTCATTTTTGAAAACCATTTTGAAATACATTTTAACTATAATGGAAGTGTCACCCTCATAAAGCCATTTATGCATACTATACCAATGATTTATATTTGAACCAAAACTCATAGACATTAAATTTTGAATTTGCGGATTTCCTAAGTTCTATAGTAAACCATGGTTTGTTAAGGTTTTCAGAGCTTCCTTTATCGGTACACACCTGTATCATAGCACAACTTAAAGAAAAGTCTCCTGGCGCCATGGCCCAAACCCAACAGGAAGTCGGCCAGTTTGAATTAATCATGTAATTTTGGCGCAATTTATGCCATTCCTTCAGCCGCTTCTTCGCCAGAACCGTAACGTGCACCCAGGTGTGTTATACATCAAAATGTGCGTCTCCATCCTGCAATAACGTGCATAACTTTTCTCAGTCAAAAGCGTTACCGTGGCGATGATAGACGCCAAAAAGCGCGCCCCCAATTCATCTGATTGGTCCATACAGATAAAACTTCGTGCCTCAAGTCCCACAATACGCTTTGACGTACATGCACAAAAATCGGTACACACCTGTATCATGTCGCAAATTAAAGGAAAGTCTCTTGGCGCCATGGCCGAAACCGAACAGGAAGTCAGCCATTTTGAACATTTTGAATTCATCGTGTAATTTTGGCGCAATTAATGCCATTTCTTCGGTCATTAATTCAGCCCGAACCCTAACGTGCACCCAGGTGTGTTATACATCAAAACGTGCGTCTCCATCCTCCGACACCACGCATTACTTTTCTCTTTCAAAAGCGTTACCGTGGCGACGCTAGACGGCAAAAAGCGCGCCCACCCTTCATCTGATTGGTTCAGACAGAAAAAACTTTGCGCCTCAAGCCCCATAATACGGTTTGACGTACATGAACGAAAATTGGTACACACCTGTATCATGTCGCAACTTAAAGAAAAGCCAGGCCTGTCGATACATTTGATATTTCATGGTTTGCATTAATGGGCGTTGCCTAACGGCTCAACAGCGCCCACTAGAACACCTTTCTCTCCCATAACTTTTGAAAGGTTTGACATAAAGAGTCGTGGGTGGTGTCATCGGACTCGGTATTGAGTCCTTGACCATAATTGGCGAAAATTAGCCCCGCCCCTTCTTCTGATTGGTTGTCCCTATTTCCTGCTATAACATTTGAATATTTTGACATAGACAGTCGTGGGTGGTGTCATCAGATTCTGTATGGAGTCCTTGAGCTTCATTGGCCTGAATTAGCCCCCCCCTTCTTCTGATTGGTTGTCCCTTTTTTCTGCTATAACTTTTGAATGGTTTGACATAGGAAGTCGTGGGTGGTGTCATTTCTGATATGCTTATGGTGGGCGGTGGCCGTGAGTGCGAGGGCCCGTTCATCGCTGCTTGCAGCTTTAATTATTATTATTATTATTCTCGCCGTAAATAAATTGCCTTTTTGGAGGCCTTAAAATGCTCGAAAACTCACCAAATTTTGCACACGCTTCCAGAGTCGCGTAAAATTACGTATTTTATGGGCGACAGGCATGGGTCCACAAGAATGGGCTCTATAGCGCCACCTATATTATGTGTTTTGACGAGCCCCACAATATGGTTTGACTTACAGCAATGACCTTTATGTGTGTATTATATTAGACAAAGAGCTACAAAAAAGTCTTTTGGACCCATGGTCTAAGTTACACAGGAAGTCCGGCATTTTGAACAGAAAATGTCATTTTTCATGAATTCTGATCATTTCTAGGCCTCGTACTTTAACGAACTCCTCCTAGAGATTTTATCGAATTGGCTCACAACTTGGTTTGTACAATCTAGACACATGGCCGACGCTAAATTGCGAAGCTTTTAAGTTTCTGCCAGAGGGCGTGACCGTAGTGATTCGGCGAAGTTTGAGGTCATTTTTAAGCTTCGCCATCAAACATCAATTGGCTGTAATTCAGCAATACATGATTTGATGTGGTTGAAAACGTATGTGCATGATTGTAGGCTGAGCCTGAAGACATCTGTGGTGGAATATTCAGGATCGGTTGTAGCGCCACCTGTTGGCACCAGGAATTGTCATGTCTTCTAGTATGCATCTGTGCTCCAAACGAGATCAGTTTCTTGATCTCAAAGTTGGTCAGATAATAGGTAATAGGCGTTTCACGCGCAGCTCCCGCGGGGGGAGGGGCTGATGTTCAGCGCGGCCGCCATCTTGGTCGAGGCGCCGCATTGACTGCCTGAGAACGTCGGGTGTGGCCGCCATCTTGGATCGGTATCGCTTTCACTCTAGACTGCGTTCACTTCTATTGAGGAAGGAGGTGTCTGCATAAGTAAAATAACTATAACTTGCTTAATTTTCAACCGATTTTCACGCGGTTTGCTTTGTTACAAACGGCAGACATGTAGCTATGATACAGGATGCTTGATGTACGTTAAATAAACAAATAAATAAACAATCTTTTGCTTGCTGCATAGCAGTAAGCAGTTGAATATTTTGATCTTAATAGACATTTTAAATTATCGATTTGCTTTATTACATTTATTAATCATCAGTTTTCACAAGACGGAACGTCATCACGTACGGGGAGCCGGGAAAAAAAAGCAGGTGGGAAAAAAAAGCACCGACACCGGCTCTCCCCCGGAGCCTACGGCGTAGGGTACGCGTCGATTTAACGCAGAACCGTGGACACGCTTTGCTACGGAGCGACGCTTTGTCTCCTCCCCTCCTACACGTCATTCAAGCAGCCAATCAGAGCAGAGCCTCATTATCATACCCCCACCGCCCTGAAAATGAGCCACAGATTAGATTAGATTGTTTTTAAGACATTCAAGGCCTTTTTAAAATATACATTAAATGCCATAATATGTCTCCTTTAAGCCTGAATTACAGTTCTGGGTCAATTATGTATAAGGCCTATTTCTTAAAATACTTAAAATAAAGATATATTTGGCCATTTTCCAAACATTTGGAATGTAGTGTGCATATATGTGAAAACTTAAAACAAAGGTATTTTAGTGTTTTTAAACCTACATTAATAGGGCAACGACCTTAAAAAAGTAATTGGGGGCGACCGTTATTTATCTCAAAATTAATAGATTTCCTTAACAAAATTTATATTTTAATAAGTATCAGTAATTAAATTAACTGTTCAAGAAAGATAGACTCATGTGTCCTTTCATTTTCGAAAACCATTTTTAAATACATTTTATCTATAATGGAAGTGTCACCCTCATAAAGCCATTATATATATTTTTTTTTTCTCTACAATTCATAAAACTGATTTAAAATGTGTACAAGTAGTATCCACCTATGCATACTATACCAATGATTTATATTTGAACCAAAACTCATAGACATTAAATTTTGAATTTGGTACCAAATTTCCATTCGTTGGTTACCCCACATGACGGGTGGTCGCCCCAAATGATGAGAAACAGCAGACAGTTAAGATTTGAGACAAATTTAAAGACATTTTATTAAAGAATCAGCATAACTATGTCGTTGTATGTTCCTATGTTTTTCATAATAGGTCTTCTTTAAAGAGGGATAACCTTCATTTATAGTTAGAAGGAGAACCATGAACATTTTTAAGATGTTTTGCAAGACGTGGACCCACATTTATAAAGAAATCATTGAATTTATTAGCAATTTGTGTATGCTCTGTTATCTTATGCGCCATCCTGAAATGTAGACTGGGCTGGAATAGATGATTTTTTTTATCTTGTTGAGTAATTCTTTCAATATTTTCCATAGATCATTTATTTATTTCTAATAAGATGGTTGTATTTATTCCTATAATTTTTGTATGTAGCACAATTTAAAGGACTAGGACTTTGAAAATGCCTTTTATAAAGCTTGTTTTTCTTTAAAGCAGATTTCCTAAGTTCTATAGTAAACCATGGTTTGTTAAGGTTTTCAGAGCTTCCTTTATCTTTAGAAATAAGATAAAAGTTGTGTTTAGAATTGTACTGTGTGGCATGAAGCTTTCATCCAACCAGTGTGCTGTTAAACTTAAAAGTATTAACGTTTTACTACCTCCTCTCGAAACACTGAGTCAGGTCTGGTGAAAAATGTGATATTTAATGGTTTGCATTAATGGGCGTGGCCTAACGGCTCAACAGCGCCCCCTAGAAAACTTTGTGCCTCAAGCCCCACAATACGGTTTGACGTACATGCACCAAAATCGGTACACACCTGTATCATGTAACAACTTAAAGAAAAGTCTCTTGGCGCCATGGCCCAAACCCAACAGGAAGTCAGCCATTTTGAACATTTTGAATTAATCGTGTAATTTTGGCGCAATTTATGCCATTTCTTCTGTCATTAATACGGCCCGAACGTAACGTGCACCCAGGTGTGTTATACATCAAAATGTGCGTCTCCATCCTCCGACACCACGCATTACTTTTCTCTTTCAAAAGCGTTACCGTGGCGATGCTAGACGGCAAAAAGCGCGCCCACCCTTCATCTGATTGGTTCAGACAGAAAAAACTTTGCGCCTCAAGCCCCATAATACGGTTTGACGTACATGAACAAAAATCGGTACACACCTGTATCATGTCGCAACTTAAAGAAAAGCCAGGCCTGTCGATACATTTGATATTTCATGGTTTGCATTAATGGGCGTGGCCTAACGGCTCAACAGCGCCCACTAGAATACTTTTCTCTGCCATAACTTTTGAAAGGTTTGACATAAAGAGTCGTGGGTGGTGTCATGGGACTCGGTATTGAGTCCTTGACCATAATTGGCGAAAATTAGCCCCGCCCCTTCTTCTGATTGGTTGTCCCTTTTTTCTGCTATAACTTTTGAATGGTTTGACATAGAGAGTCGTGGGTGGTGTCATTTCTGATATGCTTATGGGGGGCGGTGGCCGTGAGTGCGAGGGCCCGTTCATCGCTGCTTGCAGCTTTAATTCATCTTGAATCTTTATGGAAGTTGTTTTGGACTCTTTGGTTTCCATTCGTACTATTGTTTATTCAATTTGTCAGTTGTCCATGTCCAGGGAGGTTGTCTACAGTCCTGTGGAGCCTAAAGGTTCTTTCTGATTTCCTCAGACAACTGTCTCCTTTGCTTTCCCTGGTCCATGTTCAGTGTGGGGAACACCATGTTTTACTTCTTTTTACATCGGTAATAAACCAAAGGGCCAGAATAACACATGGA
>NW_026906395.1:0-33000 GCF_033807715.1 Cololabis saira | reverse complement strand
AATGCGATTCATCTTCACATAATATAATAGCTTTAAACCAATTAACGTTACATGTAAGTAAATAATTCAAAACAAGCAACAACATCAGACAGCATCATTTGCAAATTAATTACTAACCTTGTGTTGTGGATGGTGCCATCACAGACACTCGCTTAGCTGGGATTTCCGTCTTTGGCATCTTCGCCCTCTTCCACACACACTCGACATCGGTGCGGGAAACATTTTTTTCTATCCAAATCAGCAGACCTGCCATATGGTGGCACTTGTCTCGGCCAATTGGGCACTGGCAGCTGCTGTATTTAACTGCCTGTCCCTCAACATGAACCTGACGTTACATTGAAAACATTTCAACTCTCTCACCCTAACACATCTTAGCCTAACAATACTTCTGTTGCTAGCCGGGGGCTGGCACATCATTATATTTCAACTTGCTTAACTTCACTAACACTCCAAAACATAGCTGATATAGGGACCTATAACGTTACTGACATATTACGTTTTTCATCTTCGTTTACATCAAAAGTTGTAGCAGTCCTATCCGTTTTTTAGCATAACGTTATCATCTTTAGATGTCAACTAACTAGCTAGCTTACGGCTAATTTATAACTCACCTCCACCTCGTAAACTCTCTTTTTCTGTGATGCCTGGACGCTACCCTTTATTATTCCACCAGGCAGAACAGCTACACTGACCACTCTGTTGGAATTAAACGAGTTTAACCCTTTTTTCACTCTCTCTGGTACCTCAGTGAAGAAAGAAATGATCGTGAACAAGTTCACCGGGTCGGTCATTGTCGTTCGTTTTGTATATCTGTCAGAGCGTCAAGACCCGGAAGCAGTACTTTGAAAGGGTGTGACGTCAGACTTAATGACCCCATAGGGTGACCATATTTTGATTTTCAAAAAAGAGGACACTCGGCCCGGCCACGAGATAGCCTACTTAAATGATACTCGCAGTTTACTCAAAGATTCCTTATAATTTTAATATATTTATGTATGGATAGAATATTCAGTTATATTACAAAATAATATCTCTCAAAGACAGAAATTCAGATAGGCTTCTCAGAGGTTACTCAACTTTCTTTATTATGTCTAAAATAATAATCTTTTTCAAGTTTCAAATATGAAGATAAATAAATATGAATGCAAAATAAATGTAAAATCTCTGGAATGAAATAATGATTGAAATAATGTCTCTTCTGTATTACAAAAATCAACTTGTAAAATAATAGCTCTCTTGTCAAGTCTTACTGGACAAATAAAAAAATAATATGAAATAATGTTCTAAATAATACCTCTTCTGTATTAGAAAATCCAACTTTAACAAAATATCTCTCACTAACTTTTCAGTGTAATGTAAATAATGTCAGAGTCTGGAAATGCTGTTTTTAGCAAGACACTAGTGCAATCCATGGATCTGTAACTGCTGTGGTGTTTCACAGTATGAAATGCCAATGCACCCTCCGCTGCATTTACAGCATCCTCTGTTCTTCCGGGTCTAACAAAGAACTCGGTCAACTTTGAAAAGCTACTCTCACTCGCACTGCCTTCTTTCTGTGTGGATGTGAACTGAGCTGCAAGGTCCCTGGCACCTTTATTGGACACAGAAACATAAGTGCCAGCTTTGCACACGGTGCACTCAGCCTCCAATATGTCCCGACCGGGTTTGTACATTGGAAACCTTTTTTTTCAGTGCATCTGTGAAGCTGCATTTTCGCTTCGGCATCTTGGGAGCGTGACCGCCGCTGTCTGCTGCTTCCTTGTTGAGTGTTGGAGATCCGCCCACAAGGCAGGTTCTCAGGGATTAAGTCACACACGCTGAACCAAACAAGGATAACCGAGGGGCGCACACACGTATACACACACAAAAGGAAAACCGGACATTATCATCAATTTATAAAACCCCCCCGGACGCCCCGGAAAGGACGTAAAAAGTGGACATGTCCGGGGAAAAGAGGACGTTTGGTCAGCCTACTATAGGCCTATGCTGCAGGGGGCACCGACATGATCCGCTGGGCGGTGCCTCTCACCCTTCTTCTCCTCTCCTCTTCCCTTCCTCTCTTCTCCATTTCCATTTTTATTTATTATAAATATCTCATAGCTATCATTTTTGTCCATGTCCTGTAGTTTCTTGTGCTGGCCCCCCTTTTGCTGGCCTCTGGTCATCCCACTGCTGCTTCCACCTGCCTGCGTCTGCGCCTGGTCCAGGTCCAGGTTTTTCTCCCACTATGGGAGTTTTTACCTCCAGTGTTTATGTAATAATTGCTCGGGGGTTTATGTTTATGTTCTGGTTCTGGAAACATCCTGGAGACAACTATGTTGGAATAGACGCTATAGAAATAAAATTGAATTGAATTGCTAACCTGCTGCTACAGGTGCTAATCTGCGGCAACTGGTGCTAACCTGCTGCTACTGCTGCTAACCTGCTACTACTGGTGCTAACCAGCTGCTACTGCTGCTAACCTGCTGCTAACCTGCTGCTACATGCTACACATGTTATTGCTCAATAGTACACATACCCCCTTCCAAGATGGCAGCATGTTCTTTGTCTCTGTCAGGTGTCTGTCTGTTTTTGTGTTTTTAGTCGATTTTTTAGTGGATTTTAAGCATCTTTACCTATGGATTTTGTGCTGACGAACGGCTAAACCTCAAAGGTCTGTGGACTGTTCACGTTTTTGTCTGCTCTGGATTGCTGCGCTGCCTTATGATTTGGCTCTCTTGTTTGTGGACTGGTTTGTTAGCCATGGCTTGTTCTGAGCTTTTGGAACTGTGAGCCTGAGGCCTCCTACATCCACCCTGCTCTGAAGCCTGTAGCTTGCTTCATTGTTCTGCTCTTCAGCCTGAGGCCTCCTACATCCACCCTGCTCTGCAGCCTGAGGCCTCCTACATCCACCCTGCTCTGCAGCCTGAGGCCTCCTACATCCACCCTGCTCTGCAGCCTGAGGCCTCCTACATCCACCCTGCTCTGCAGCCTGAGGCCTCCTACATCCACCCTGCTCTGCAGCCTGAGGCCTCCTACATCCACCCTGCTCTGAAGCCTGTAGCTTGCTTCATTGTTCTGCTCTTCAGCCTGAGGCCTCCTACATCCACCCTGCTCTGCAGCCTGAGGCCTCCTACATCCACCCTGCTCTGAAGCCTGTAGCTTGCTTCATTGTTCTGCTCTTCAGCCTGAGGCCTCCTACATCCACCCTGCTCTGCAGCCTGAGGCCTCCTACATCCACCCTGCTCTGCAGCCTGAAGCCTGTAGCTTGCTTCATTATCCTGCTCTACAGCCTGAAGCCTGCTCATCATTCTGCGGCAGCCTGATATCTCATCTCCCTGCTCTGCAACCTGAAGCCTGTTCCACACTCCTGAGATCTGCTACATCCACCCTGCCGTGATACAGTGCTTCCTTGCACGCTGTTTTTCTCTCCTGGGTCTGGACTTTGTGCAGGTACTATGCATTTCCTTCTCACGGTCCTCATTGCTATTGTGACTCTTTTGGACTCTGGGGTAACCAGCCACTATGGGGAGTGCACATCAGCTATTGTGCTTTCTCCTCCAATTATTCCAAACCCTGAAACCAATATCTTGCCCAGTGAACAAAGTGAACATGTGTTGACTCATTCTTATACGGACTCTTTTATTTTTGCTCAATGGTTATGTCTTGTTTGCACCTCTGTCTTAGAATCCCATTTTATATTGTCTGATAAGTCTCTTGTCATGTTGCATGTTAGACTACACTCCAAAACAGAAACACCTAGCAATCTTGAAGTTACTAGGAAAAGATTTCTGCTGTTTATCTTACTCATGATTTCTGGTATTCAGCCAAACCCTGGTCGTGGTACTGCAATCTGTAACACACCTGCTGAATTTAAGGATAGAACCGGGCTAGGTTTAATCCACTTGAATATTCGTAGTCTGCCATCAAAGATTGATATGCTGCACATCTGGGCAAAATCAACTGACGCAGATGTCATTGTTCTGTCTGAAACGTGGCTTAGTAAATCCTATTCTGATAAAGCCATCTCTATCAAAGGGTACAATGTATTCAGGGCTGACCGCCCCAAGAAAGGGGGCGGGGTTGCAATTTATTGTAAATCAAAATTTAAAGTAAATGTCCTGCAATCCAAATCAATCAGTAAACAGTTTGAGTTCTTGGCCATAAATCTTGAAATTTCAAATGGGTTTTTCATTACTGTTGTTGGCTGCTATAGACCCCCATCAGCTACTGCTGAAGCACTAACTTCCCTGAACCAGCTTTTAGCTGACATGAACTATAATGAAATAATATTAACTGGTGATCTAAACTGGGACTGGTTAAATTCTAAATCTGATGTCTTCAAGGATTCCTGTGCTTCATTAAATCTTACACAGCTTATTGAAAGCCCCACACATCTCAACTTGAAGTGTCCAGATAAATCATCTTTAATTGACTTGTTTTTGACTAATGCTCCACACAAGTTTTCTATGTCAGGTGTCTTTGCAAACGATATAAGTGACCACTGTGTGATCGCTGCAGTCAGAAATGCCAAAATTCCAAAATCAAAACCTCGCATCTTGATAAAACGTAACATGAAGGCCTTTGTTGAACAGGGGTTCTTTCATGACTTATATAATTTCAACTGGGAGCGTATTGAATTGATTGATGAAGTAGAGACTGCATGGCAATTTTTCTCTGAAGGTTTCTCCTCCCTGCTTGACAAACACGCCCCCTTCAGAAGATATAGGGTTAAGGGAAGGGATAACCCTTGGTTCACGCCTGATTTAGCTGATCTATTGCATAATAGAAATCTTGCCTGGGCTAAGGCCAGAAAGACTCAGTCTGAGGCTGACAAACTTATATTTAGGCAACTTAGAAATCGTTTTACCTTTTTCATCAAAAAAGCAAAGTCCAGTTTTTATCTTTCTGCTGTAACGAAAAATTTAAATGACCCTAAGAAATTTTGGAAATTGATTAAATCTATCTCACCCACTGACAACCATAGCGAACTCCCATGCTGTATTGTCAATGACGCTACCACTGTAACTGATAGGGCTACTGTACTTGATTGTTTTAATAATCACTTCTCTGCCTCTGGTTCGTTATTTTCTGGGTCTTCTTCCTCAATTGCTTTGCCTACCCTTAACCCTGTGTCTTCTGCCCTAGATGCTGGTAACATGTCTGGTCAACCTTCCTTTGCTTTTAGGTTGTTCTCAGTGGAAGATGTTCGTAGAGCCCTTCTCTCTCTTGACATTACTAAATCTGCAGGCCCAGATAATCTGGAACCATATTTTTTAAAGTTAGCTGCTGATTTTATCGCCAAACCCCTCCAATATCTTTTTAATCTCTCAATCACTACGAATTGTATTCCAGAAATTTGGAAAGTCGCTTATGTCCTTCCCCTTTTGAAAGGGGGGGACCCTACTTGTTTAAATAATTATCGACCTATCTCCAAGCTATCCATTTTGTCGAAGGTCCTTGAAGGTCTAGTAAACGATCAGTTAAAGTATTTCCTTCATATTCACAATATTCTCTCTCCATATCAATCTGGCTTCAGGAAACAACACAGCACAACTACAGCCACTCTCAAACTCACCAATGACATAATAGACTGGCTGGACCATAAGAAACTTTGTACAGCTATTTTTGTTGACCTTTCCAAGGCCTTCGACACAGTCGATCATTCTATTCTGAAGCAACGACTGCTTGACATAGGTTTATCTGAGCAGGCCGTTGGTTGGTTTGATAATTATTTGTCTAATAGAAAACAATGTGTTCACTTCGAAGGCACCTCATCCACACTGTTAAATGTTACCACCGGTGTGCCTCAGGGCTCAGTTCTGGGACCCATTTTGTTTGTTATTTATGTAAATACACTGGGCAGAAACATCCCAAATGCCAAATTTCATTTTTATGCTGATGACACGGTTATATATTGTTGTGGCTCCACTCTTGCCGAGGCTCTGGGCAACTTACAGACTGCTTTTAACCTCATGGAAAGTCAACTCATTGAACTAAGACTTGTCCTAAACGCTGCTAAAACCAAGTTGATGATATTTTCCAATGGCAGGAAAGTACCTGTGTCTCCCCCTAGCATTTTGTCCTTACTAGGTTGTGAGATTGAACTTGTGACCTGTTACAAGTATCTAGGCATTTTAATCGATGATCGGCTTTCTTTTAAACCACATGTAGAAAACCTGGTAAAAAGATTACGACTGAAACTGGGATTTTTTTTCCGTCACAGATCTTGTTTTTCTTTTTCTACCAGGAAAAAGCTGGTTACTGCCACTTTCCTCCCTGTACTTGATTATGGCGATCTCCTTTATATGTATGCCCCTGCAAATTGCCTACGCTCACTGGACACCGTGTATCATGGTGCCTTAAGGTTTGTTACTGGATGTAAAGCCCTTACTCATCACTGCCCTCTATATGCCCGAGTTGAATGGCCATCATTAGCAGCACGGCGCCTTATTCATTGGCATATTTTTATTTACAAAGCTATCCTGGGCCTGCTCCCCCACTATTTATGTAACTATTTCTCCAAATCCCAGAGCAACTACCACCTACGTTCCAACGAATTTTATATACTAAATGTGCCTAAAGTTAACTCAGAACTTGGTAAGCACTGTTTTAAGTACGCTGCACCTGTTGCCTGGAATACATTGCAAAAAACTCTAAAGCTAAAGGAGCTCATCAATCTTGGAGCTCTGAAAACTCGTGTGAGAGAAATTGGAGCAGCTTCTTATCGTACTTGTTTCTGTTTTTAATGTGAATCCAGAGCCTTAGCCCTGTTCCCCCTTGAAATGTATTTTATCTGTCTGTGTCATTTCTATGCCTTGTAATTGTTGTTTTGTTGTGTGACTTGTGTCTGCAATTGTAACTTCTTTTATGCTGCTGTCTTGGCCAGGCTTCCCTTGGAAAAGAGGTCATTGTGTCTCAACGGGACCGACCTGGTTAAATAAAGGCAAAATAAAAAAATAAATAAAATAAATACTGGTGCTAACCTGCTACTACTGTTGCTAACCTGCTGCTACTGCTGCTAACCTGCTACTACTGGTGCTAACCTGCTACTACTGGTGCTAACCTGCTGCTACAGGTGCTAACCTGCTACTACTGGTGCTAACCTGCTGCTACTGGTGCTAACCTGCTGCTACAGGTGCTAACCTGCTACTACAGGTGCTAACCTGCTGCTAACCTGCTGCTACTGGTGCTAACCTGCTGCTAACCTGCTGCTACTGGTGCTAGCCTGCTGCTACTGATGCTAACCTGCTGCTACTGGTGCTAACCTGCTGCTACTGGTGCTAACCTGCTGCTACTGGTGCTAACCTGCTGCTACTGGTGCTAACCTGCTACTACTGGTGCTAACCTGCTGCTAACCTCCTGCTACTGGTGCTAACCTGCTGCTACTGGTGCTAACCTGCTACTACTGGTGCTAACCTCCTGCTACTGGTGCTAACCTGCTGCTACTGGTGCTAACCTCCTGCTACTGGTGCTAACCTGCTGCTACTGCTGCTAACCTGCTACTACTGGTGCTAACCTGCTACTACTGGTGCTAACCTGCTGCTACAGGTGCTAACCTGCTACTACTGGTGCTAACCTGCTGCTACTGGTGCTAACCTGCTGCTACAGGTGCTAACCTGCTACTACTGGTGCTAACCTGCTGCTACTGGTGCTAACCTGCTGCTACAGGTGCTAACCTGCTGCTACTGGTGCTAACCTGCTGCTACTGGTGCTAACCTGCTGCTACAGGTGCTAACCTGCTGCTAACCTGCTGCTACTGGTGCTAACCTGCTGCTACTGGTGCTAACCTGCTGCTACTGGTGCTAACCTGCTGCTACTGGTGCTAACCTGCTACTACTGGTGCTAACCTGCTGCTAACCTGCTGCTACAGGTGCTAACCTGCTGCTAACCTCCTGCTACTGGTGCTAACCTGCTGCTACTGGTGCTAACCTGCTGCTACTGGTGCTAACCTCCTGCTACTGGTGCTAACCTGCTACTACTGGTGCTAACCTGCTGCTACTGGTGCTAACCTGCTGCTACAGGTGCTAACCTACTGCTACTGGTGCTAACCTGCTGCTACTGGTGCTAACCTGCTGCTACAGGTGCTAACCTGCTGCTAACCTGCTGCTACTGGTGCTAACCTGCTGCTAACCTGCTGCTACTGGTGCTAGCCTGCTGCTACTGATGCTAACCTGCTGCTACTGGTGCTAACCTGCTGCTACTGGTGCTAACCTGCTGCTACTGGTGCTAACCTGCTACTACTGGTGCTAACCTGCTGCTAACCTCCTGCTACTGGTGCTAACCTGCTGCTAACCTGCTGCTAACCTGCTACTACTGCTGCTAACCTGCTACTACTGGTGCTAACCTGCTGCTACTGGTGCTAACCTGCTGCTACTGGTGCTAACCTGCTGCTACTGGTGCTAACCTGCTACTACTGGTGCTAACCTGCTACTACTGGTGCTAACCTGCTGCTAACCTCCTGCTACTGGTGCTAACCTGCTGCTAACCTGCTACTACTGCTGCTAACCTGCTACTACTGGTGCTAACCTGCTGCTACTGGTGCTAACCTGCTGCTAACCTGCTGCTACTGGTGCTAACCTGCTGCTACTGGTGCTAACCTGCTACTACTGGTGCTAACCTGCTGCTACTGGTGCTAACCTGCTGCTAACCTCCTGCTACTGGTGCTAACCTCCTGCTACTGGTGCTAACCTCCTGCTACTGGTGCTAACCTGCTGCTACAGGTGCTAACATGCTACTACTGGTGCTAACCTGCTGCTACTGGTGCTAACCTGCTGCTACTGGTGCTAACCTGCTACTACAGGTGCTAACCTGCTACTACTGGTGCTAACCTGCTGCTACTGGTGCAAACCTGCTGCTACTGGTGCTAACCTGCTACTACAGGTGCTAACCTGCTACTACTGGTGCTAACCTGCTACTACTGGTGCTAACCTGCTGCTACAGGTGCTAACCTGCTGCTACTGGTGCTAACCTGCTACTACTGGTGCTAACCTGCTACTACTGGTGCTAACCTGCTACTACTGGTGCTAACCTGCTGCTAACCTCCTGCTACTGGTGCTAACCTGCTGCTAACCTGCTGCTAACCTGCTACTACTGCTGCTAACCTGCTACTACTGGTGCTAACCTGCTGCTACTGGTGCTAACCTGCTGCTAACCTGCTGCTACTGGTGCTAACCTGCTGCTACTGGTGCTAACCTGCTACTACTGGTGCTAACCTGCTGCTACTGGTGCTAACCTGCTGCTAACCTCCTGCTACTGGGGCTAACCTCCTGCTACTGGTGCTAACCTCCTGCTACTGGTGCTAACCTCCTGCTACTGGTGCTAACCTGCTGCTACAGGTGCTAACATGCTACTACTGGTGCTAACCTGCTGCTACAGGTGCTAACCTGCTGCTACTGGTGCTAACCTGCTGCTACTGGTGCTAACCTGCTACTACAGGTGCTAACCTGCTACTACTGGTGCTAACCTGCTACTACTGGTGCTAACCTGCTGCTACAGGTGCTAACCTGCTGCTACTGGTGCTAACCTGCTGCTACTGGTGCTAACCTGCTGCTACTGGTGCTAACCTGCTACTACTGGTGCTAACCTGCTACTACTGCTGCTAACCTGCTACTACTGGTGCTAACCTGCTACTACTGGTGCTAACCTGCTGTTACTGGTGCTAACCTGCTGCTACTGGTGCTAACATGCTACTACAGGTGCTAACCTGCTGCTACAGGTGCTAACCTGCTGCTACTGCTGCTAACCTGCTACTACAGGTGCTAACCTGCTACTACTGGTGCTAACTTCCTGCTACTGGTGCTAACCTGCTACTACTGGTGCTAACCTCCTGCTACTGGTGCTAACCTGCTGCTAACCTGCTACTACTGCTGCTAACCTGCTACTACTGGTGCTAACCTGCTACTACTGGTGCTAACCTCCTGCTACTGGTGCTAACCTGCAGCTACCTTGCGGCTAACCTGCGTGCACGTATATTGTATGTAACTGTTTTGTATTGTGTTGTATGTTTTTTGTTGGACGACCTCGAAAACGAGATGATTCATCTCAAGGGGCTATCATTAATACATTTACTACTTACTTCTTAAATAAATGTCTCTGCTCTTGACCAGCGTTTACTGCTGCTGCATCTTGAAACTTTGTTAGGAAAACCAGCCCAGTGGAATATAAGATCATGGAGACAGACGGGGAGGGAACGAGCAGAAAGAAAGACCGGAATTAATTAAGAGAATTATTCTATTCAGATTTAAAATCGGAATAAATCAGCCACTTACTTCGGAATTAAGTTGAATTCGGAATGGCCGTTTTCATTCAGAATTAGGTGTTTACATGGAAATTTCTACTCATTTTAAATCGGATTTAATATTAATTCTGAATTAAAGAGGAATTAAACTTCCCATGTAAACGCACTCAATGTTTTCCACAGATGCTGGTAATCCAGGATAATCAGTTCTGCAGTTTCACCCTTTAATGCTGAGTGCTGGCTTCTTGGGGGGTAATTTAGTTCATTGTGATGAAGTTGTTGGACGTCTCTGCACGAGTCCGGTCTTGTTTCTGGAACCTGCTGCTTGGTTCCTGCGTGACTTCATAAAGTCCCCGTCCCCCTTTCAGCTGAAGTTTGCTTAAATACTCGATACAGTCCCTCACGTAACATCCAGCGTTGTTGGAGCTCTGGATTTGGGTCGGGGTCGGTCTTCATCTCATCTACATGTTGTGATACAGAGTTAAGACAGTTTAAAGGCTTTTAACTCAGCAGCGCCCCCTACAGGTGTGGAGGTTTATCGTATTGGCCCGAATATAAGACGCTGTTTTTTTAAATTGAAATCAGACTGAAAAGTGGGGGTCGTCTTCCATTCGGGGTCTAGACGTTATACCCATTCACAACGCTAGATGGCGCCACATATCTTTAAAGTGAATGCTGAACTTAACTCCCCAGAACAAAGCTAACCCCTGTCACGAAGAAGAAAAATAAAAAATAGCAGTAAGAAAGAAAAGAGAAGAAGATAAGAAAAGAGATAACAGAAAATGGGGAAACGTAGTTTCTCCAATCTGGAGAAAAGTGGGTGGAAGATCGGCAGGTGAACCGGCAGCTGAGGAGAAGTTATGATGCAAACTTCTAGATGAGGATTTGAATGAGGCAAAATAACAGGCTTTTTCTCTCCAATATATTGTTATAATGAATGCATGAATGAAGTTTATTCAATCATGACAACACAAAAACAACACAACACCAAAAATCATTGTGCACAGCGTTGACATTTCACACAAAACCAATAATTATGTGTTGAACAATGACTGAAAAGGCAGAAGCAGACTGATTATAAAAGCCTAAACTATATTATCAACTTTCTTTTTTTTGCTACCAACCTCCAGAAAAGCAAAGAGACAATAGAAAACCAGAGACAACAAAAGACAAAGAATTGCTGATATTCTGGTTAGAAAAGGGTTATTGATGCATGGAAACGTAGTCACAGATTCCTAAGTGGAACCTTTCCAGGAATCGTGACGGTCGTGTTGTCTTCACTGCAGAACTTATTTTTTGGAGGCTGCCGAGGTTATAAACCCGACCACGCCCCCGACCGTGCCCCCGACTACGATACCAACCGGACCCCCAAAGGAGCCCAGGGCAGCTCCGGTGGCGGCGCCGGAGCTCATGCTCACAGCGATGACGGTGTTGGACATCTCTGCTGGAATCCGGGCTTGTTCCTCGTACTTCCGTTTCACCTCGGCCTCCTGGCGATAGACTTCTGTGGTGGCAAAAATTGTTGTTCAAAAAGAATGTCAGGACACCTCAGCTGTCTTTCGAAGATTTTATGAAAAGAGGACAAACATTCAATTGAATGGAGCCACACAGTGCAACCGGTCACATAAACCGTCAGTCCTGAGTGAGCTGAAGAAGATTAGGGACAGGTTATTTTATAGTTTGGAGCTGGAAAAGACAAAACATCACCCATCACCCTGGCAACCGTGTCATGATCTGTGTCAAAGGAACATGACCTCGGCATAGGAATGAAAACAGGCAACAGACAGTGTTATACCAAAATTTTCCATTACATTCCACCCCTTTTAGCATTGTATGCTAAACCATAATAAAATAGGAAATTTTGCACTGACCTACCCCGCGACCAATATGCTCTGTCGCGCACCAGCCAAACGCTAGCACACTCCTACTCCAACGCGGGAGTTACAGAAACCCCGACAGAGGATCTTAGGTCACGGGTACAGAAGAGCCAAAACCTCTCCCTCCACTAGAAAAAGGGGGAGAGTCAAAAGACTCAATCTGTCTAGCTACCCTATCATAGATAAGGAAGGAAAAAACCCCCGTAGGGGAAAAACCCATCATGGAATATAAACTAATCTACTTCAAACAATACCAAAACAAATCACATTCAGCACAATAGTCCATGAAGGGAAAAGGAGAAGAGAAAAAATCAAAGGCACTGTGTGACTATGCAGTTCAAGGATAAAATGAGATAACATGTAAAATAATAATAATAATAATAATAATCAAAAAAATGACAAAATTCTCCACATGTCCTGGCAAAACCCTCCAAGTTTTAACCCACCGTACCACGGGGCTAATGCTTGATTCCCTCACAACCTGTCAACAGGACATAACAGCTCATAATCAGTTCAAAACAGCATAAATGAAAAAAACATCATCAACCTGAGGAAGGATTAATGCAGAATATAAATTAAAGTAGCTCTGGATCCTCCATGGAAGGAGGAACCCACTCATCATTGTGGTCCATCTCGCGGTGGGAATGGCAGAAGCTACTAGTTTCTTCACCCATGGCACAATAAAACACAGAAAAACACACAAACTCAAAAGAATAGTCAGTTCAGGGGCAAAGAGGTTGAACAGTGCAGTTTCCCACCCTGAAATGGAAAACCAGGACCTCCTCTGCAAATGCAACAATTCATTCAGGTATCCGACAACATGTGTCACATTGATCTCGTTGGTCAGCTGCCTCGTCACAGTGGTCATGGTACGGAACCATATGTTGTCCTGTAGCTGCAACGCCGTGTTGGTCATGTTGTTCGTGTAAACAGCAGCCCTTCTCACCAGCCAATGAGGGGCAAGTGCCGCCTCAGAATCGTGGTCTGGGGGAGGTGAGATTGTCGTGCAGTTGGTCTGTGACGTGTGATCGTAGAGGCTCTTCAACAGCAGCAGAAGCAACCTCACCCCTATGGAGATGACCAGCAGGACGCTGGTCGCCACCCTTAGGCCGCATCCGAGCCGCCTAAGGGGATGAAACGGCCGTGGCCTCTCGATCAGGTGCATGGCGTGCGCGTGGATCAGGAACCCGTTGGCAGTGGCTGGCGTGGATCCACGTGGTACGTCTCTCTGCAACCTCGACTGCTGTCTCCGTCACCAGAAGCACTTGGAACGGTCTGTTCCACCTCTGAGCTTTCCAGTGTTTACGTCTGAAGTCTTTGACCACGATGTAGTCTCCACTCCGAGGTCATGGAGTTTCGTCTCTGCCAGTTTGGGGAGGGCTGTCTTAACCTGCTTGTTGATATCAGACAAAACAGACGACAAGGTTGCACAATATCGTAACATTTCGTCTTCACAAAGGCCAGTTTCTTGCTGCTGCCTCTTAAACGGGCCCAATCCCTGTTTAAAGGTCTCTTGAAACAGGATTTCAAAGGGGCTCAGGCCATTTTTGCTTCTCTGGCGCGCCACATTAGCACCACATTAGGCTGGGTGGTAGGAGCAACGCCGCCTTACCTCTATGCCCATGTACTCACCGACCTGTTCCAGTGCCGCGCTGACAAACGGAGCGCCATTGTCTGAACTGATTTCCCGCCAGAATCCCCCGGGAATCCCCGGGAATTATCAGGTGCATCAAAGCCTTGGTCACTGCGGCGGAGTCCTGTCTTGTTGTGGGAAAAGCTTCAATCCATTTAGAAAACATGCAAATAATAACCAAAACAAACTTTTTGCCTTCACTAGGTGTAAGTTCAATGAAATCCATCTGCAAATGTTGAAACGTCCGTCTGGTGGGGGCGAGTTGTGAACCCCCTCTCGTGAACCAGTGTCATCGTATACACTCGTATTGCGAATTTCACTCACCATCCCCCACCCCTTGACACATGAAACCGTCAATTAAGCAAAGTGAGGGAAAAAATGATTGGGGAGACATGGCCGGCCGTCGGGCCCCATTCACACCCTGTTAATTACCCTGCAGTCCGCATCCTCCCAGGACCATATTTCAGTGTGCAAAGCCCTTTAGTTACAATTCACCAATCTCAACCGAGGTCACAGCCGAGGACGGAAGTAGCAGGGAGACAGATCGTACTTTGAGAGACAAAGGTTGTTTGGACGCAGTTTCCTTTGCAGCTGCGTCAGCTTGAACATTTCATTGAGAGACAAAATCAGATTGTTATTGTGATCATCACATTTACACACAGCAATTTGTGTAGGCAGGAACATTGTATCCACGTGATGCGCTATGGGTCTACCTGTGGAAAAATAAAAAAAACGTATCGGGGACAAAAGCCCCATAAAGCAAAACCTGCAATGTTAACTCACGTAGCAGGAGGCCTGGAAGCAGAACCAACAACAAAAAGATCAAAGTCAGCATTGTCAATTGCAACATCACTCAAATTCAGGTCTTGGGGAACAAATGGATGTTAGCGTTGCGAGTGGTTCTCCATCATTCGCTGTTGGCAAAAGGGTAAGGGTTAAGAACTTGCTGTAGCCCTTGAAGTCATGTAACCCCCCTTTCCGTCCACAGTCTGGGCGAAAAGTCGTGAACAGTCAGGCAGTCCAGGTAGTGGAGGCGTCTGTAACGTCAGTTTCAGGTCAGTGAAGGCGTCGTCAGCCTCGTCAGTTCAGGTACCAGGGTCTGATGCTTGTAGGCCTTCTCCATGGGCAATTGCTGCCAATGGTGCCTCAATTTCCGCATAATGCGAGACCCACTGTCGACAATACCTGGTGGAGCCCAGAATTTACATAATTTGTTTCTTAATGACCAGTTCTGGCGTTTCTCCTTTTGAATGGCCTTAATTCTGCCAGGTGAGAGGGATCTGCCCTCCCCCGAAATGACATGACCCAGAAACGCAACCCTTGTGGCAACAAACTGCAGTTCGGACAGGCCGGCTTGATGCCCCTGTTCAGCCAAAATGGGTCAACAGGTCCAGAGAAGCTTTAACGCACTCGTCTCAGGACTCACTCGCAACCAAGATAACAACAACATACTGCAATAAGCACTTCCAAACTGCCCCTCAGAGCCAATGACAGTAGGCTCATGAACACTATATGGGTCAACGACATGGCATGCATATTCTGGTGTCCGGGTGCATTATTTCCCCTTAAAATAACTTTAATCAATTTATGACATATATCACTTTATTCTATAAAACCTATTTAGTTTGAATACCTTTCAGGTACATTCAGATAATATATGTTACTTTACATTTCGGCATCTCAAACCCCCAAAATGTCAAATGGTACAACCAACTAGGAAAACTAGGAAAATGTGATTTTATCATAAAACTCTCTATTCTATTTAAAAATGATATGTATGAACTTGACAGCCAATGTAGCCAATACAGGTGTCCAAGTAGAAGCCCGTCTAATTTAAAATTAGCTGTAAAAGTCAGGTGGCACAACTGATGTCAGGTGGTGCGACCACATAAAACATTCATTTAAACCAATAAATAATAGGTTAAAGTGAACAAATGGTTGACAACTATGATGTGAATAGATATTGTATTAAATGCATGCATTTGTATATGTATAATTATTATTCCGTCTTTAGTAAAATTGGACGCTAGAGATACTAAATACCTGGCCACTGGAATGCAATAATCTTAAAATAATGTAGATACAACAGAGTTCTTTTAAAAATACCTTCTTCGGAAGCCTTATTTGTCATTGACCCATATCCAAAAAAAAAAAAAAAAAAAAAAACACAGGGCACTCATTTTACGGGACGAAACCCACTCCTGACGAAACCGTCAATCAACAGTATGTGACTTCACGACAGACAAAATAAAGGAAAATGATTGATATGTAACATGCTTTTCACAATCATACACAGCTCAACGGCAAGACTCCCATTTCCATACAACAAAAACCAGGGTCGTTGCCCTATAGATGTAGGTTTAAAAACACTAAAATACCTTTGTTTGAAGCTTTCACATACATGTACGTGTACACTACATTTCAAATGTTTGGAAAATGGCCAAAAATATCTTTATTTTAAGTATTTTAAAAATGGGCTACTCAAAGGCCTTATACGTCCTTGACCCACAATCTGGTTCATTGTTGTATGGAAATGGGATTCTTGCCGTTGAGCTGTGTATGATTGTGTGGATTGTGAAAAGCATGTTACATATCAATCATTTTCCTTTATTTTGTCTGTCGTGAAGTCACATACTGATGATTGACGGTTTCGTCAGGGGTGGGTTTCGTCCCGTAAAATGAGTGCCCTATGTTTTTTTTTGGATATGGGTCAATGACAAATAAGGCTTCCGCAGAAGGTATTTTTAAAAAAAAAACTCTGTTGTATCTACAATATTTTAAGATTATTGCATTCCAGTGGCCAAGTATTTAGTATCTTTAGCGTCCAATTTTACATTTAAAGATGGAATAATAATTATACAAATATACAAATGAATGCATTTAATACAATATCTATTCACATCATAGTTGTCAACCATTTGTTCACTTTAACCTATTATTTATTGGTTTAAGTGAATGTTTTATGTGGTCGCACCACCTGACATCAGTTGTGCCACCTGACTTTTACAGCTAATTTTAAATTAGACGGGCTTCTACTTGGACACCTGTATTGGCTACCTTGGCTGTCAAGTTCATACATATAATTTTTTAAATAGCATAGGGAGTTTTATGATAAAATCACATTTTCCTAGTTTTACATTGGTTGTACCATTTGACATTTTGGGGGTTTGAGATGCCGAAATGTAAGGTAACATATATTATCTGAATGTACCTGAAAGGTATTCAAATTAAATAGGTTTTATAGAATAACGTGATATATGTCATAAATTGATTAAAGTTATTTTAAAGGGAAATAATGCACCCGGACACCAAAATATGCATGCCATGTCGTTGACCCATATAGTGTTCATGAGCCTACTGTCATTGGCTCTGAGGGGCAGTTTGGAAGTGCTTATTGCAGTATGTTGTTGTTATCTTGGTTGCGAGTGAGTCCTGAGACGTGTGCGTTAAAGCTTCTCTGGACCTGTTGACCCATTTTGGCTGAACAGGGGCATCAAGCCGGCCTGTCCGAACTGCAGTTTGTTGCCACAAGGGTTGCGTTTCTGGGTCATGTCATTTCGGGGGAGGGCAGATCCCTCTCACCTGGCAGAATTACGGCCATTCAAAAGGAGAAACGCCAGAACTGGTCATTAAGAAACAAATGATGTAAATTATGGGCTCCACCAGGTATTGTCGACAGTGGGTCTCGCATTATGCGGAAATTGAGGCACCATTGGCAGCAATTGCCCATGGAGAAGGCCTACAAGCATCAGACCCTGGTACCTGGACTGACGAGGCTGACGACGCCTTCCCTGACCTGAAACTGACGTTACAGACGCCTCCACTACCTGGACTGCCTGACTGTTCACGACTTTTCGCCCAGACTGTGGACGGAAAGGGGGGTTACATGACTTCAAGTGCTACAGCAAGTTCTTAACCCTTACCCTTTTGCCAACAGCGAATGATGGAGAACCACTCGCAACGCTAACATCCATTTGTTCCCCAAGACCTGAATTTGAGTGATGATGCTGTTGTAATGATGTTGTCTTTGTTCCCCAGGACCTGAATTTGAGTGATGTTGCAATTGACAATGCTGACTTTGATCTTTTTGTTGTTGGTTCTGCTTCCAGGGTTCCTGCTACGTGAGTTAACATTGCAGGTTTTGCTTTTGGGGCTTTTGTCCCCGATACGTTTTTTATTTTTCCACAGGTAGACCCATAGCGCATCACGTGGATACAATGTTGCTGCCTACACAAATTGCTGTGTGTAAATGTGATGATCACACTAACAATCTGATTTTGTCTCTCAATGAAATGTTCAAGCTGACGCAGCTGCAAAAGAAACTGCGTCCAAACAACCTTTGTCTCTCAAAGTACGATCTGTCTCCCTGCTACTTCCGTCCTCGGCTGTGACCTCGGTTGAGATTGGTGAATTGTAACTAAAGGGCTTTGCACACTGAAATATGGTCCTGGGAGGATGCGGACTGCAGGGTAATTAACAGGGTGTGAATGGGGCCCGACGGCCGGCCATGTCTCCCCAATAATTTTTTCCCTCACTTTGCTTAATTGACACACGGTTTCATGTGTCAAGGGGTGGGGGATGGTGAGTGAAATACGCAATAGGAGTGAATATGAAGACACAACTCGCCCCCACCAGACAGACGTTTCAACATTTGCAGATGGATTTCATTGAACTTACACCCAGTGAAGGCAAAAAGTTTGTTTTGGTTATCATTTGCATGTTTTCTAAATGGATTGAAGCTTTTCCCACAACAAGACAGGACTCCGCAGTGGCCAAGGCTTTGATGCACCTGGGGATTCTGGCGAAAATCAGTTCAGACAATGGCGCTCCGTTTGTGAACACGGCACTGAAACAGGTCGGTGAGTACATGGGCGTAGATATACAACAACATTGCGCCTACCACCCAGCTTAATGTGGTGCTAATGTGGCGCGCCAGAGAAGCAAAAATGGCCTGAGCCCCTTTGAAATCCTGTTTCAAGAGACCTTTAAACAGGGATTGGGCCCGTTTAAGAGGCAGCAGCAAGAAACTGGCCTTTGTGAAGACGAAATGTTACGATATTGTGCAACCTTGTCGTCTGTTTTGTCTGATATCAACAAGCAGGTTAAGACAGCCCTCCCCAAACTGGCAGAGACGAAACTCCATGACCTCGGAGTGGAGACTACATCGTGGTCAAAGACTGATCCACACGCACGGCATGCACCTGATCGAGAGGCCACGGCCGTTTCATCCCCTTAGGCGGCTCGGATGCGGCCTAAGGGTGGCGACCAGTGTCCTGCTGGTCATCTCCATAGGGGTGAGGTTGCTTCTGCTGCTGTTGGAGAGCCTGCACGATCACACGTCACAGACCAACTCACCTCCCCCTGACCACGATTCTGAGGCGGCACTTGCCCCTCATTGGCTGGTGAGAAGGGCTGCTGTTTACACGAACAACACGACCAACACGGCGTTGCAGCTACAGGACAACATATGGTTCCGTACCATGACCACTGTGACGAGGCAGCTGACCAACGAGATCAATGTGACACATGTTGTCGGACACCTGAATGAATTGTTGCATTTGCAGAGGAGGTCCTGGTTTTCCATTTCAGGGTGGGAAACTGCACTGTTCAACCTCTCTGCCCCTGAACTGACTATTCTTTTGGGTTTGTGTGTTTTTCTGTGTTTTATTGTGCCATGGGTGAAGAAACTAATAGCTTCTGCCATTCCCACCGCACCTGGACGGTTTGCCCAGGAGATGGACTACAATGATGAGTGGGTTCCTCCTTCCATGGAGGAAGAAGAGCTGTTTTGAATTATATTCTGCATTAATCCTTCCTCAGGTTGATGATGTTTTTTTTCATTTATACTGTTTTGAACTGATTATGAGCTTTTATGTCCTGTTGACAGGTTGTAAGGGAATCAAGCATTAGCCCCGTGGTACGGTGGGTTAAAACATGGAGGGTTTTGCCAGGACATGTGGAGAATTTTGTCATTTTTTTGATTATTATTATTATTATTATTATTATTATTATTATTATTATTATTATTATTATTATTATTATTATTATTTTACATGTTATCTCATTTTATCCTTGAACTGCATAGTCACACAGTGCCTTTGATTTTTTCTCTTCTCCTTTTCCCTTCATGGACTATTGTGCTGAATGTGATTTGTTTTGGTATTGTTTGAAGTAGATTAGTTTATATTCCATGATGGGTTTTTCCCCTACGGGGGTTTTTTCCTTCCTTATCTATGATAGGGTAGCTAGACAGATTGAGTCTTTTGACTCTCCCCCTTTTTCTAGTGGAGGGAGAGGTTTTGGCTCTTCTGTACCCGTGACCTAAGATCCTCTGTCGGGGTTTCTGTAACTCCCGCGTTGGAGAATGGGTGTGCTAGCGTTTGGCTGGTGCGAGACAGAGCATAAAGGTCACGGGATAGGTTATTGCAAAATTTCCTATTTTATTATGGTTTAGCATAAAAATGCTAAAAGGGGTGGATTGTAATGGAAAATTTTGGTATAACACTGTCTGTTGCCTGTTTTCATTCCTATGCCGAGGTCATGTTCCTTTGACACAGACCCTGGCACGGTTGCCAGGGTGATGGGTGATGTTTTGTCTTTTCCAGCTCCAAACTATAAAATAACCTGTCCCTAATCTACATATATACATGTTATTTATATACATCTTAGTGTGTATAAACAGTGTATGGTGTATATAATGTGTACAAATGTTATTTTTATTTTTTTTAACAATAAAATTGCCATTTGTGAACATTCAGTGATGTGATTTCTTTACAGTTGATATGATTCATTTGTCTTGTATCATTAGAAATGAAATGATTAGGAATCAGAGTAAATAACTGTGGTGTACCTGTTTAGAATTCAATTAAATCTTCCTGTGTGAATTAGTGTGAGGTGACCCGTTCCCTCTTCAGGGAACTAAAGGCCGATTTATGGTTCCACGTTTTACCAACGCAGAGCCTACGGCGTAGGGTACGCGTCGATTTAAAGCAGAACCGTAATTCAGGCTTAAGATCAGTTTACAGCGTGTAACTGAATGAGAACGTCCGACTATCACGTTGAGCTGCTTGACATCGAACGCTCTCTGTCCACACTGAAACCATTAAACTCTCTCTCTCTGTCCACACTGAAACTGTTAAACTCTCTCTGTCCACACTGAAACCATTAAACTCTCTCTGTCCACACTGAAACCATTAAACTCTCTCTGTCCACACTGAAACTGTTAAACTCTCTCTGTCCACACTGAAACTGTTAAACTCTCTCTGTCAACACTGAAACTGTTAAACTCTCTCTGTCCACACTGAAACCATTAAACTCTCTCTCTCTGTCCACACTGAAACTGTTAAACTCCCTCTGTCCACACTGAAACCATTAAACTCTCTCTCTCTCTGTCCACACTGAAACTGTTAAACTCTCTCTCTCTGTCCACACTGAAACCATTAAACTCTCTCTGTCCACACTGAAACTGTTAAACTCTCTCTCTCTGTCCACACTGAAACCATTAAACTCTCTCTGTCCACACTGAAACTGTTAAACTCTCTCTCTGTCCACACTGAAACTGTTAAACTCTCTCTGTCCACACTGAAACAATTAAACTCTCTCTGTCCCACTGAAACCATTAAACTCTCTCTCTCTGTCCACACTGAAACTGTTAAACTCTCTCTGTCCACACTGAAACCGTTAAACTCTCTCTGTCCACACTGAAACCATTAAACTCTCTCTGTCCACACTGAAACCATTAAACTCTCTCTGTCCATACTGAAACTGTTAAACTCTCTCTGTCCACACTGAAACTGTTAAACTTTCTCTGTCCACACTGAAACTGTTAAACTCTCTCTGTCCACACTGAAACAATTAAACTCTCTCTGTCCCACTGAAACCATTAAACTCTCTCTCTCTGTCCACACTGAAACTGTTAAACTCTCTCTGTCCACACTGAAACCGTTCAACTCTCTCTGTCCACACTGAAACTGTAAAACTCACTCTGTCCACACTGAAACCATTAAACTCTCTCTGTCCACACTGAAACTGTTAAACTCTCTCTGTCCACACTGAAACCATTAAACTCTCTCTGTCCACACTGAAACCATTAAACTCTCTCTGTCCACACTGAAACTGTAAAACTCTCTCTGTCCACACTGAAACCATTAAACTCTCTCTGTCCACACTGAAACTGTTAAACTCTCTCTGTCCACACTGAAACTGTTAAACTCTCTCTGTCCACACTGAAACCATTAAACTCTCTCTGTCCACACTGAAACCATTAAACTCTCTCTGTCCACACTGAAACTGTAAAACTCTCTCTGTCCACACTGAAACCATTAAACTCTCTCTGTCCACACTGAAACTGTTAAACTCTCTCTGTCCACACTGAAACCATTAAACTCTCTATCTCTGTCCACACTGAAACTGTTAAACTCTCTCTGTCCACACTGAAACTGTTAAACTCTCTCTGTCCACACTGAAACTGTTAAACTCTCTCTGTCCACACTGAAACCATTAAACTCTCTCTGTCCACACTGAAACCATTAAACTCTCTCTCTCTGTCCACACTGAAACTGTTAAACTCTCTCTGTCCACACTGAAACCATTAAACTCTCTCTGTCCACACTGAAACTGTTAAACTCTCTCTGTCCACACTGAAACCATTAAACTCTCTCTGTCGACACTGAAACCGTTAAACTCTCTCTGTCCACACTGAAACCATTAAACTCTCTCTGTCCACACTGAAACCGTTAAACTCTCTCTGTCCACACTGAAACTGTTAAACTCTCTCTGTCCACACTGAAACCATTAAACTCTCTCTGTCCACACTGAAACCATTAAACTCTCTCTGTCCACACTGAAACCATTAAACTCTCTCTGTCCACACTGAAACTGTTAAACTCTCTCTGTCCACACTGAAACCATTAAACTCTCTCTGTCCACACTGAAACCGTTAAACTCTCTCTGTCCACACTGAAACCATTAAACTCTCTCTGTCCACACTGAAACTGTTAAACTCTCTCTGTCCACACTGAAACCATTAAACTCTCTCTCTCTGTCCACACTGAAACTGTTAAACTCCCTCTGTCCACACTGAAACCATTAAACTCTCTCTCTCTCTGTCCACACTGAAACTGTTAAACTCTCTCTCTCTGTCCACACTGAAACCATTAAACTCTCTCTGTCCACACTGAAACTGTTAAACTCTCTCTCTCTGTCCACACTGAAACCATTAAACTCTCTCTGTCCACACTGAAACTGTTAAACTCTCTCTCTGTCCACACTGAAACTGTTAAACTCTCTCTGTCCACACTGAAACAATTAAACTCTCTCTGTCCCACTGAAACCATTAAACTCTCTCTCTCTGTCCACACTGAAACTGTTAAACTCTCTCTGTCCACACTGAAACCGTTAAACTCTCTCTGTCCACACTGAAACCATTAAACTCTCTCTGTCCACACTGAAACCATTAAACTCTCTCTGTCCATACTGAAACTGTTAAACTCTCTCTGTCCACACTGAAACTGTTAAACTTTCTCTGTCCACACTGAAACTGTTAAACTCTCTCTGTCCACACTGAAACAATTAAACTCTCTCTGTCCCACTGAAACCATTAAACTCTCTCTCTCTGTCCACACTGAAACTGTTAAACTCTCTCTGTCCACACTGAAACCGTTCAACTCTCTCTGTCCACACTGAAACTGTAAAACTCACTCTGTCCACACTGAAACCATTAAACTCTCTCTGTCCACACTGAAACTGTTAAACTCTCTCTGTCCACACTGAAACCATTAAACTCTCTCTGTCCACACTGAAACCATTAAACTCTCTCTGTCCACACTGAAACTGTAAAACTCTCTCTGTCCACACTGAAACCATTAAACTCTCTCTGTCCACACTGAAACTGTTAAACTCTCTCTGTCCACACTGAAACTGTTAAACTCTCTCTGTCCACACTGAAACCATTAAACTCTCTCTGTCCACACTGAAACCATTAAACTCTCTCTGTCCACACTGAAACTGTAAAACTCTCTCTGTCCACACTGAAACCATTAAACTCTCTCTGTCCACACTGAAACTGTTAAACTCTCTCTGTCCACACTGAAACCATTAAACTCTCTATCTCTGTCCACACTGAAACTGTTAAACTCTCTCTGTCCACACTGAAACTGTTAAACTCTCTCTGTCCACACTGAAACTGTTAAACTCTCTCTGTCCACACTGAAACCATTAAACTCTCTCTGTCCACACTGAAACCATTAAACTCTCTCTCTCTGTCCACACTGAAACTGTTAAACTCTCTCTGTCCACACTGAAACCATTAAACTCTCTCTGTCCACACTGAAACTGTTAAACTCTCTCTGTCCACACTGAAACCATTAAACTCTCTCTGTCGACACTGAAACCGTTAAACTCTCTCTGTCCACACTGAAACCATTAAACTCTCTCTGTCCACACTGAAACCGTTAAACTCTCTCTGTCCACACTGAAACTGTTAAACTCTCTCTGTCCACACTGAAACCATTAAACTCTCTCTGTCCACACTGAAACCATTAAACTCTCTCTGTCCACACTGAAACCATTAAACTCTCTCTGTCCACACTGAAACTGTTAAACTCTCTCTGTCCACACTGAAACCATTAAACTCTCTCTGTCCACACTGAAACCGTTAAACTCTCTCTGTCCACACTGAAACCATTAAACTCTCTCTGTCCACACTGAAACTGTTAAACTCTCTCTGTCCACACTGAAACCATTAAACTCTCTCTGTCCACACTGAAACCATTAAACTCTCTCTGTCCACACTGAAACCATTAAACTCTCTCTGTCCACACTGAAACTGTTAAACTCTCTCTGTCCACACTGAAACAATTAAACTCTCTCTGTCCCACTGAAACCATTAAACTCTCTCTCTCTGTCCACACTGAAACTGTTAAACTCTCTCTGTCCACACTGAAACCGTTAAACTCTCTCTGTCCACACTGAAACCATTAAACTCTCTCTTTCCACACTGAAACTGTTAAACTCTCTCTGTCCACACTGAAACAATTAAACTCTCTCTGTCCCACTGAAACCATTAAACTCTCTCTCTCTGTCCACACTGAAACTGTTAAACTCTCTCTGTCCACACTGAAACCGTTAAACTCTCTCTGTCCACACTGAAACCATTAAACTCTCTCTGTCCACACTGAAACCATTAAACTCTCTCTGTCCACACTGAAACCGTTAAACTCTCTCTGTCCACACTGAAACTGTTAAACTCTCTCTGTCCACACTGAAACTGTTAAACTCTCTCTGTCCACACTGAAACTGTTAAACTCTCTCTGTCCACACTGAAACCATTAAACTCTCTCTGTCCACACTGAAACCGTTAAACTCTCTCTGTCCACACTGAAACCATTAAACTCTCTCTGTCCACACTGAAACCGTTAAACTCTCTCTGTCCACACTGAAACCATTAAACTCTCTCTGTCCACACTGAAACTGTTAAACTCTCTCTGTCCACACTGAAACCATTAAACTCTCTCTGTCCACACTGAAACCGTTAAACTCTCTCTGTCCACACTGAAACTGTTAAACTCTCTCTGTCCACACTGAAACTGTTAAACTCTCTCTGTCCACACTGAAACTGTTAAACTCTCTCTGTCCACACTGAAACTGTTAAACTCTCTCTGTCCACACTGAAACTATTAAACTCTCTCTGTCCACACTGAAACCGTTAAACTCTCTCTCTCTCTGTCCACACTGAAACTGTTAAACTTGGCCAGTTAGGACAGTGCAATACAAAAAAAACTAAGCAATGGACGATCGATCGCATGGGACACGCTTTGTGTACGGAGCCGGCTGACCTGGCCGGAGGTTTTGTCTCCTCCCCTCCTACACAACATTCAGGCAGCCAATCAGCAGAGAGCCTCATTATCATAGCCCCGCCCACTCCGAATCCACCAGCCAATCAGCAGAGAGCCTCATTATCTTAGCCCCGCCCACTCAGGTTAGAAACGGTAAAGATAAAGACATGGCCCACAGGCTGAATCTCTGATTTATGTAGAAAAAAAAACAAAAACTTGTTTTTAAGACATTCAAGACCTGTTTAAAAAATGTCGTAGCCGGTAGCTACGACAGACGGAGCTCACGACTCGTTGGACGGGATGTTTTCCATAAATGTTTGAAATTCCAGACGATCAAAGAGGAAACACAAACAAACCAGGACCTGAATAAGGAAACATCAACGTCCTGCCGGGAACCTTCAGACGTCTGGACTACGCTTTTATTTTATGTCTTTTATTCTCTAGTTTAGTTTAACTCCTGTGTTTCATCTTCGTGGGAGTTTATTTTCTTAAAGCATGTGGGCTCCGAGTCCAGAACCTTTACTGGTCCTGATGTTGATTCTTACCTTTATTTGACAATACAACTTCAACTGAAACTGAACTGAAACCACATTTAAAGACAAAGATTGTTAATATTTATGTTTGTTTTCACAGTAATTTGTTAATTTCCCCCTCAACTGCCTGAAGGACCTGAAGGACCTGAAGGACCTGGAGGACCTGCAGGACCTGGAGGACCTGGAGGACCTGGAGGACCTGGAGGACCTGGAGGACCTGGAGGACCTGGAGGACCTGGAGGACCTGAAGGACCTGAAGGACCTGAAGGACCTGGAGGACCTAGAGGACCTAGAGGACCTAGAGGACCTAGAGGACCTAGAGGACCTAGAGGACCTGGAGGACCTGGAGGACCTGGAGGACCTGGAGGAGGTACGGTGGTGTAAGGTATCTTACCCTGAGCGTCTCCCCCGGACATGTTGGATCCAGAACCGCTGCAGCCGCTCGTCTCCTGCTGACTGAACCTCCTGGTTTTCTGGAACCTGGACCTGGGGGTGGAACCTGCACCTGGGGGTGGAACCAGCACCTGGGGGTGGAACCTGCACCTCGCCGTGGCCTCTTGTCACGTCTAAATTGACCCTCGGCAACTTGGCTAAGTCTGCTGGATATTACCAAGTGACAGAGACCTCAGTTCAGGTTAAAAGATACTTGCAAGGAGAGAGGTGAGAGAATGTGCAGTCACAATCCTCCAAGCATCTCTGCTCGTCTCTGCTTCGTCCTCACCTTTTATTGATTGGAACGCCCTAGTTACATAAACATGAGTCAGCGTAAGGGAAAGGGGTGGTGGCTCCTCACGCCTTCTAGTGTGGAAAATGTGTTGATTGGTACAGATAACTGTCTGTATTGGCCCAGCGAAGAAGGTCTGGATGATTCTCCTTCTTTTTCTATCAGGTAACATTCACCCCAATCCAGGCCCTGATCTGACACAGCTGGAAACTCTGGATCATCTTAAAAACAGCCATGGGTTACGTTTCATTCATCTAGACTGACAGTGACATTATAGTTTTGTCTGAAACATGGCTGAAATCATTGATTAGGAATGATATGGAACTCATTGATGGATATAATATCTACAGGACAGATCACGTTACCAAAGGAGGAGGTGTGGCGATAAAACAACATTGAACTGTTCCTGTGTTGAATCAATCAGTAAACCAAAGCTCTTTGAACTGTCTGTAATTCAGTTACATCTTTCACATGGTGCTGATCTTACAGTACTAGGATGTTATTGCCCTCCATCGTCATCACATGAAGCTGTAAAACTGCTTTCTGACCTCTTACTTAAGTTATCAGACAAGGACTTTGTTTTATTGGGAGATTTAAACTGGGACACGATGTCTTCAAACTCACTTAAGGACATTTGTGACACTCTAAATCCATCGCAACTAATTCACTTTCCAACTAGGTTAAATTAAAAAGATTAGGATAAGTCTACATGGCTCGATGTTATTCTTATAAATGCCCCACAAAAATACTCTGCAGTTGGAATATTTAGTAATGATGTGAGTGATCACTGTACAGTTTCCTGTTAGAAACTGCAAACTATCAAAAACTAAACCGCAATATATTTTCAGAAGAAATTATGATTTTTTTTAATCAACAAGTTTTTTTGCACGACTTGTTTCATAGAGACTTCGACCTTGTGTGTGTGATGGCGGATGTTGATTTGGCATGGAATTATTTTAAAACAACTACAGTACAGGACAGAGCTAGTACTACTACTACAGTACAGGACAGAGCTAGTACTACTACTACAGTACAGGACAGAGCTAGTACTACTACTACAGTACAGGACAGAGCTAGTACTACTACTACAGTACAGTACAGAGCTAGTACTACTACTACAGTACAGGACAGAGCTAGTACTACTACTACAGTACAGGACAGAGCTAGTACTACTACTACAGTACAGGACAGAGCTAGTACTACTACTACAGTACAGGACAGAGCTAGTACTACTACTACAGTACAGGACAGAGCTAGTACTACTACTACAGTACAGGACAGAGCTAGTACTACTACTACAGTACAGAACAGAGCTAGTACTACTACTACTACTACAGGACAGAGCTAGTACTACTACTACAGTACAGAGCTAGTACTACTACTACAGTACAGAGCTAGTACTACTACTACAGTACAGGACAGAGCTAGTACTACTAGTTCTCAAATACACCTTCTGGTGCCACCTAGACACATCATCAGTGTTGTAGCCTGGGGTCACGGGGTGTTTCGGGTCTCACAACAGACACCCTCGCCCAGGTGACCCAGCCGGGGTGATCAAATCCCGGCTTGTGTCTAGGTAGCTTTTATGGTCCACGGAGCTGACTTCAGCTGACTTATCCACTGCCTTCAGCCAGGATCCCAACTCCTCAGATGTTGCTTGGAGTGCTGCGGTGTCCTTCAGGGTGCAGTCATAGATCTTACCCAGACTCTTAACTGGCTTCTCTCCCACAGATGGAATCTCGGTGGCCCCTATTGAGAAGCGAAACCAGTCTGTAACCTTCCCCTTCCTCACAACCAGGGACCTGGACTTGGCTGGCTTAAAGTTCATTCGGGCCCAGCTAATGAGGCGCTCGAGGCCTTGAAGGATCCATCTACAGCCCGGGACTGATGTTGTGGTCACTGTCAGATCATCCATAAATGCTCTGATGGGGGGCTGTCGCATACCTGAGTTGGTTAGTGGGCCTCTGCACTCCACCTCTGCTGACTTAACCAACATGTTCATGGCCAAGGCAAACAATATCACAGACATGGTTTATCCTGTGATAATTCCCTTCTCAAGCTGATGGAATGTAGATGTTACTGTTCCAGAAGTGACTCTCAAACTGAAGCAGCTGTAGTAGTCCAGTATGACTTCTTTGATTTTTCCTGGAACGTGGTGTCGGTCAAGCGAGGTTTCCACCAGCTTGTGTGGAATGGACCCGTAGGCGTTGGCAAGGTCGAGCCAAAGGACTGCCAGATCTCCTTTGCCCTCACGAGCCTCCCGGATCAGCTGGGTGATGACTCCTGTATGCTCGATGCATCCTGGAACCTTTGGGACTCCCCCTTTCTGTACAGAGGTGTCGATGTTCCTGTTCCTCAGGAGGAACTCCGTCATGCGCCGGGCAACAATACTAAAGAATATCTTGCCCTCGACGCTGAGGATTGAGATGATCCGGAACTGCTCGATTGTAGTCGAGCTCTCCTTCGGAATCCAGACACCCTCTGCATGCCTCCACTGCTGGGCCACCTTCGCTCTTCTCCAGATGACTTTGACGATCCTCCATAGTCGCTTCAAGAGTCTAGGGCATCTCTTGTAGACAACATATGGCACTCCACTGGGGCCTGGTGCTGAATTGGATCTAGCTGCCTTTACAACCTCCTCAACGTCCTTCAAAGTTGGCTCCTTGGTGTTAAATGCTGAGGTGGGTTCTGGCGGAGCTATCAATGTCCTGCACGGCCCCAGGTCTGTCTCTCTTGCACTGTCACTGTAGGTGGCACTGAGGTACTTGTCAACCTCGTCTTCAGTGCAGGCAAGGTGGCCACTTCTTTTCTGCCCAAGGGACTTCTTGGTGAGACCAAAGGGATTGGAGATGAAAGCTGCACGTCTCCTGGCTCTCTCCCTGCCCCTCCTTCTATGCCACTCGCCTCGACGGAGGGTGGTGACAGTACAGGACAGAGCTAGTACTACTACTACTAGTACTAGTACTAGCTCTGTCCTGTACTGTAGTAGTAGTACTAGCTCTGTCCTGTACTGTAGTAGTAGTAGTACTAGCTCTGTCCTGTACTGTAGTAGTAGTACTACCTCTGTACTGTAATAGTAGTAGTACTAGCTCTGTACTGTAGTAGTAGTAGTACCAGCTCTGTACTGTACTGTAGTAGTAGTACTAGCTCTGTCCTGTACTGTAGTAGTAGTACTAGCTCTGTACTGTACTGCAGTAGTAGTACTAGCTCTGTCCTGTACTGTAGTAGTAGTACTAGCTCTGTACTGTACTGTAGTAGTAGTACTAGCTCTGTCCTGTACTGTAGTAGTAGTACTAGCTCTGTACTGTACTGTAGTAATAGTACTAGCTCTGTCCTGTACTGTAGTAGTAGTACTAGCTCTGTACTGTACTGTAGTAATAGTACTAGCTCTGTCCTGTACTGTAGTAGTAGTACTAGCTCTGTACTGTACTGTAGTAGTAGTACTAGCTCTGTCCTGTACTGTAGTAGTAGTACTAGCTCTGTCCTGTACTGTAGTAGTAGTACTAGCTCTGTCCTGTAATAGTAGTAGTACCAGCTCTGTACTGTACTGTAGTAGTAGTAGTACTAGCTCTGTCCTGTACTGTAGTAGTAGTACTAGCTCCAACAGGTCCTTCCTCCCTTTTGCATCCTTCTCTGCAACCAGGCCTAATGCAGTAGCAACGGACAATGGCCCGGTTTCCCAGATCAGTTAAGTAGCTCTTAACAGCAAAAGACTTCTTTCAAACCTTCTTAAGGAGCCTGTGGAAGAAAATTGCGTTTCCCAGAGTTTATCTTAGCTTAAGAATCTCTTTCATTAAGAAGGAAATGAAAGATGCTGCTGACCCAGTCTTTACAACCATCTTAGTGAACAAAGACTCACAGATCCAGCTGCGTCAGGCAAATCAATATCACACCAAGCAATGAGATATTAAAACAATGCACCCTGCACAAATTTTGATCTATTTTATACTTTAGATTTATATTGTTTAGCATTCATTGGTGACAGCAAAGGGGAAAAAAAGAAAAATAAGGAATAACAAGTGTGTTCCTGTATATGCTTTATGCATTACGCACAAATAAAATGATCATCATGAATATCATTTATTTGATAATTTGGCTGCTATACAGCATGTTCTCGCTGCAAATCAACCGCGTCGCCGTGCGCGAAGCAGAACTGTTTATATGAACGCATTCGTGCGTCAGCACTTCAGTCCCCTGGACGTGCTGTCGGACCGGGCTGTCCAGGCAGCCGTGACACCGATCCTCCTGCGCCGTGCCCGAGCCCGAGCACCTACATGTGTGATAACAGGGAATTAGTGCATTGAGGAGCAGCGCTGCGTCTCCACCAGTGTTGTGCTAGTTACTGAAAAATAGTTACCGTTACTAGTTACTTAATTAAAAAGTAACTCAGTAACTCAGCTACTTAGACCAAAAAGTAATGCGTTACTATAAAAAGTAACTTTTTAGTTACTTTAAATAAAAACATTATTTTAAAAGCTCCCATTAATCCCCTCTAGCCTTCATTTCAGCAGGTTCTGTATGGATTTGCATTGTGCATCGTGTTCTTCATTCTAAACAGTCTCACCGCTTCTTCACTTCCTGTGTCAATAACGTTGGTTGCTTAGCAACAAGCTGTGCTTCAGCAGCAGCTCAAGAACAGGAGCCTTTGATGAATTGTTCATTACAGTCCTCAAATATAACCAATGGTAGCATGTCGGTTTATAAGAATCTTTTTGCCCAGAAGAAAAAAGAGTGAAGACAACGACCCATAACTATTTTCTTCTCTTGAAAAAACACACCTGCACCGCGGCATTAGGAGAAAAAGACGCTACAGAGTCGGGATGCAGCAGCATCAGAAGAGCAGTGGAATACGTGCGAGGCGGTGCTGATCTCTGCCATTTGAAGCCTTTTTAATTGTAAAAAGAATTTCACTTATCACGGGTTCTTTTTGGAACATAACCGCTGCGAAAAACCAGGGATTGCTGTAATTCCACGTTGCGAAACTCGCCTTCTCTTGGCTCGCCATGACCGTCATGTTTTTGAATGCACACACACTACGTTTCCTCTGGTCTCCGCGTGCGGGGAAAAAAGCTTCACTCTAGCCAGAAATAACGGAGTAACGCACCGTTTGGTAACGGTAATTGCGTGACTGAATTTAAAAAGTAATGCGTAAGAATATTAGTTACCGCAAAACTAACGGCGTTACTGTAACCCGTTACTAAATAACGTTAGTCCGTACACTGGTCTCCACACCGGCTGTGTCTCCAAACATCTGCAAATACAACGTTGATGAATGCAATAGTGAAAACGGTCAAGCAGCTAAATAAACTTCAGAATATTTTTTTGAGGTGAAGGATTCTGTTTTACTCAACCTGATCTCACAGAAATCCGTGAAATGCCCACGACCTCTTACCACTATTTTCCGTGGTACCAACACAGAAAGTGGTATAATTCCGTGTGTGCACCACGGATATTGTACCATGCAAAGTCAATGGGATCCGTGGTCGTGATATATACACGGATTATGACATTATTATTATTTATATTATTCTTTGTTATAGTGGCTAAATTATGCGTTTTTGTCGCACAAGGTACTGTTTGTTACTGTTAGTTTGTAAAAACACGTTTTTAACGCTGTTTTAGCAGTGTTTTATTGAGGTTTTAATGGGAGCACCACGGATATAGTACTATGAAGTCTGAAAGATCTGTTTTGAGACGTTGCTTAATACGTTACGCCACTGAACGCAACTCTTTCTGTCGGCGAAATAGAGCAGCAGGACAAAACGTTAATACTGTGGGTATACTGAACTACAGTAAATGCTCTTGTTTGGAGTCACGTCATATTAAAACAAATTATAAACCACATTAACACTTCATAGAAACAAAATAGATTGATGTCATGATTAGGTTGTTTTAGGACCCAAGTGCAGGAGACAGAGGGAGGCTGGAGGCAGTAGTTCTCAAAAACAAGGGGTTTATTCCAAAATGGCAAAACAAGGCGCTGCAAAGCAGGATGAACAAAAAAACCAGGATCAAGGAAAAGGTACGAGGAGACATGGAGGAAGACACAGTACGGACCGACAGGGAACCAAGGAATGACAAGACAAGATATACTGAGGGGATAACGAGACAAGACGAGACACAGGTGCGGACACAATCAGGGCAGATGGGACACAGGCGGGGCAAGACAGAAACTGAAGG
>NW_026906394.1:0-33141 GCF_033807715.1 Cololabis saira | reverse complement strand
TTCCTTTTTTCTTCTTCTCTTTTTCCTCTTTTTTCCTCCTTTTTCCTCTTTTTTCTCTTTTTTCTCCTCTTTTTTTCCTCTTTTTTATCCTATTATTTCCTCTCTTTTCAACTTTTTTTCCTCCTTATTTTCCTCTTTTTTCCAATTTTTTCCTCTTTTTTTCATCTTTTCTTCCTCTTTTTTCCTTTTTCTCCCTTTTTCCTCTTTTTTTCTCTTGTTTTCCTCTTTTTTTCCCTTCTTTTCCTCTTTCTTTCCTTTTTTCCTTCTTTTTTTTCCTTCTCTTTTTCCTGTATTTTTCTTGATTTTTTTCCCCTCCCTCTGGCCCCGCCCCCTCCAGCCCTGGCCCCGCCCCCTCTGGTGACGTCATCACCTAGGTTCAGCAGCAGGAACAGAAGGTTCTAGAAGGTTCCTAGCTCTGTAAGGGTTAGGGTTAGGGTAAGGTAACCTCTGTAGACTCTCAGAGTGGCTGATACCAGCTGAGCTGGATCTGGGCGAGGGAGGGAAAAAATCAGGACCAAAATCATTACAAGAGGGAAAAAGAGAGAGGAAAAAGGAAAAAGGGGAAAAAAAAGAAAGAAAAGAAAGAAAAAAAGGTGGAAAAACAGCGAAATTTCAAGAAAAAAGGCAAAATTTCGAGAAGTTCCTCTTCCTCCTCTTCCTTCCCTTCTTCCTCCTCCTCCTCCTATTTTCCTCTTTTTTCTGTTTTTTCCTTTTTTTCTTCTTTTTTTCCTCTTTTTTCCTCTTTTCTTCCCTTTTTTCCTCTTTTTTCCTCTTTTCATCCTTCTTTTCTTCTCTTTTTCCTCTTTTTTTCTCCTTTTTTCCTCTTTTTTCCCTTTTTTTCCTCTTTTCCTCCTTTTTTCCTTTTTTTTCTTCTCTTTTTCCTCTTTTTTACTCTTTTTTCTCTTTTCCTCTTTTTTCCTCTCTTTTCAACTTTTTTTCCTCTTTTTTTCTTCCTTTTTTCCTCCTTTTTTCCAATTTTTTCCTCTTTTCATATTTTATTCCTCTTTTTTCCTCTTTTTTCCTTTTTCTTCTTCTTTTTCTCCTCTTTTTTCCTCTTTTTTCTCTTGTTTTCCTCTTATTTTCCCTTTCTTTTCCTCTTTTTTCTTCTTTTTTTCCTCTTTTTTCCTCTTTTCTTCCCTTTTTTTCCTCTTTTCCTCCTTTTTTCCTTTTTTCTTCTTCTCTTTTTCCTCTTTTTTCCTCCTTTTTCCTTTTTTCTCTTTTTTCTCCTTTTTTTTCCTCTTTTTTATCCTATTATTTCCTCTCTTTTAAACTTTTTTTCCTCCTTATTTTCCTCTTTTTTCCAATTTTTTCCTCTTTTTTTCATCTTTTCTTCCTCTTTTTTCCTTTTTTTTCTTCTTTTTCTCCTTTTTTCCTCTTTTTTTCTCTTGTTTTCCTCTTTTTTTCCCTTCTTTTCCTCTTTTTTTCCTTTTTTCCTTCTTTTTTTTCCTTTTCTTTTCCCTGTATTTTTCTTGATTTTTTTCCCCTCCCTCTGGCCCCGCCCCCTCCAGCCCTGGCCCCGCCCCCTCTGGTGACGTCATCACCTAGGTTCAGCAGCAGGAACAGAAGGTTCTAGAAGGTTCCTAGCTCTGTAAGGGTTAGGGTTAGGGTAAGGTAACCTCTGTAGACTCTCAGAGTGGCTGATACCAGCTGAGCTGGATCTGGGCGAGGGAGGGAAAAAAATCAGGACCAAAATCATTACAAGAGGGAAAAAGAGAGAGGAAAAAGGAAAAAGGGGAAAAAAAAGAAAGAAAAGAAGGTGGAAAAACAGCGAAATTTCAAGAAAAAAGGCAAAATTTCGAGAAGTTCCTCTTCCTCCTCTTCCTTCCCTTCCTCCTTCTCCTCCTCCTCTTCTTCCTCCTCTTCTTCCTCCTCCTCCTCCTATTTTCCTCTTTTTTCTGTTTTTTCCTTCTTTTCTTCTCTTTTTCCTCTTTTTTCCTCTTTTTCTCTTTTTTTCTCCTCTTTTTTCCTCTTTTTTCCCTTTTTTTCCTCTTTTCCTCATTTTTTCCTTTTTTTTCTTCTCTTTTTCCTCTTTTTTTCTCTTTTTTCTCCTTTTTTCCTCTTTTTTCCTCTCTTTTCAACTTTTTTTCCTCTTTTTTCTCTTGTTTTCCTCTTTTTTTCCCTTTCTTTTCCTCTTTTTTCTTCCTTTTTTCCTCTTTTTTCCTCTTTTCTTCCCTTTTTTTCCTCTTTTCCTCCTTTTTTCCTTTTTTCTTCTTCTCTTTTTCCTCTTTTTTCCTCCTTTTTCCTCTTTTTTCTCTTTTTTCTCCTCTTTTTTTCCTCTTTTTTATCCTATTATTTCCTCTCTTTTCAACTTTTTTTCCTCCTTATTTTCCTCTTTTTTCCAATTTTTTCCTCTTTTTTTCATCTTTTCTTCCTCTTTTTTCCTTTTTCTCCCTTTTTCCTCTTTTTTTCTCTTGTTTTCCTCTTTTTTTCCCTTCTTTTCCTCTTTTCTTCCCTTTTTTTCCTATTTTTTCTCTCTTTTCCTCCTTTTTTCCTTTTTTCTTCTTCTCTTTTTCCTCTTTTTTCCTCTTTTTTCTCCTTTTTTTCCTCTTTTTTTCTCCTATTTTTCCTCTCTTTTCAACTTTTTTTTCCTCTTTTTTTCCTCATTTTTTTCCTTTTTTTCTTCTCTTTTTCCTCTTTTTTCCTCTTTCTTTCTCTTTTTTCTCTCCTCTTCTTCCTCCTCTTCTTCCTCCTCCTCCTCCTATTTTCCTATTTTTTCTGTTTTTTCCTTTTTTCTTCTTTTTTTCCTCTTTTTTCCTCTTTTCTTCCCTTTTTTCCTCTTTTTTCCTCTTTTTTCTCTTGTTTTCCTCTTTTTTTCCCCTTTCTTTTCCTCTTTTTTCTTCTTTTTTTCCTCTTTTTTCCTCTTTTCTTCCCTTTTTTTCCTCTTTTCCTCCTTTTTTCCTTTTTTCTTCTTCTCTTTTTCCTCTTTTTTCCTCCTCTTTTTCCTCTTTTTTCTCTTTTTTCTCCTTTTTTTTCCTCTTTTTTATCCTATTATTTCCTCTCTTTTAAACTTTTTTTCCTCCTTATTTTCCTCTTTTTTCCAATTTTTTCCTCTTTTTTTCATATTTTCTTCCTCTTTTTTCCTTTTTTTTCTTCTTTTTCTCCTTTTTTCCTCTTTTTTTCTCTTGTTTTCCTCTTTTTTTCCCTTCTTTTCCTCTTTTTTTCCTTTTTTCCTTCTTTTTTTTCCTTTTCTTTTCCCTGTATTTTTCTTGATTTTTTTCCCCTCCCTCTGGCCCCGCCCCCTCCAGCCCTGGCCCCGCCCCCTCTGGTGACGTCATCACCTAGGTTCAGCAGCAGGAACAGAAGGTTCTAGAAGGTTCCTAGCTCTGTAAGGGTTAGGGTTAGGGTAAGGTAACCTCTGTAGACTCTCAGAGTGACTGATACCAGCTGAGCTGGATCTGGGCGAGGGAGGGAAAAAAATCAGGACCAAAATCATTACAAGAGGGAAAAGGAGAGAGGAAAAAGGAAAAAGGGGCAAAAAAAGAAAGAAAAGAAGGTGGAAAAACAGCGAAATTTCAAGAAAAAAGGCAAAATTTCGAGAAGTTCCTCTTCCTCCTCTTCCTTCCCTTCCTCCTTCTCCTCCTCCTCTTCTTCCTCTTCTTCCTCCTCCTCCTCCTATTTTCCTCTTTTTTCAGTTTTTTCCTTTTTTTCTTCTTTTTTTCCTCTTTTTTCCTCTTTTCTTCCCTTTTTTCCTCTTTTTTCCTCTTTTCATCCTTCTTTTCTTCTCTTTTTCCTCTTTTTTCCTCTTTTTTTCTCCTCTTTTTTCTCCTCTTTTTCTCCTATTTTTCCTGTCTTTTCAACTTTTTTTCCTCCTTTTTTCCTTTTTTTTCTTCTCTTTTTCCTCTTTTTTTCTCATTTTTTTCCTCTTTTTTCCTCTCTTTTCAACTTTTTTTCCTCTTTTTTTCTTCCTTTTTTCCTATTTTTTCCTCTTTTCATCTTTTATTCCTCTTTTTTCCTTTTTCTTCTTCTTTTTCTCCTCTTTTTTCCTCCTTTTTTCCTCTTTTCTTCCCTTTTTTCCTCTTTTCCTCCTTTTTTCCTTTTTTTTCTTCTCTTTTTCCTCTTTTTTTCTCTTTTTTCTCCTTTTTTTCCTCTTTTTTCAACTTTTTTTCCTCTTTTTTTCTTCCTTTTTTCCTCCTTTTTTCCTATTTTTTCCTCTTTTCATCTTTTATTCCTCTTTTTTCCTTTTTCTTCTTCTTTTTCTCCTCTTTTTTCCTCTTTTTTCTCTTGTTTTCCTCTTTTTTTCCCTTTCTTTTCCTCTTTTTTCTTCTTTTTTTCCTCTTTTTTCCTCTTTTCTTCCCTTTTTTCCTCTTTTCCTCCTTTTTTCTTCTTCTCTTTTTCCTCTTTTTTCCTCCTTTTTCCTCTTTTTTCTTTTTTTCCTCTTTTTTCCTCTTTTCTTCCCTTTTTTTCCTCTTTTCCTCCTTTTTTCCTTTTTTCTTCTTCTCTTTTTCCCCCTTTTTCCTCCTCCTTTTCCTCTTTTTTCTCTTTTTTCTCCTTTTTTTTCCTCTTTTTTATCCTATTATTTCCTCACTTTTCAACTTTTTTTCCTCCTTATTTTCCTCTTTTTTCTCTTGTTTTCCTCTTTTTTCCCTTTCTTTTCCTTTCTTTTCCTCTTTTTTCTTCTTTTTTTCCTCTTTTTTCCCTTCTTTTCCTCCCTTTTTCCTTTTTTCCTTCTCTTTTTCATCTTTTTTTTCCTCTTTTTACCTCTTTTTTCCTTTTTTTTTCTTCTTTTTCTCCTTTTTTCCTCTTTTCTTCCTTTCTTTTCCTCTTTTTTCCTCTTTTCTTCCCTTTTTTTCCTATTTTTTCTCTCTTTTCCTCCTTTTTTCCTTTTTTCTTCTTCTCTTTTTCCTCTTTTTTCCTCTTTTTTCTCCTTTTTTTCCTCTTTTTTTCTCCTATTTTTCCTCTCTTTTCAACTTTTTTTTCCTCTTTTTTTCCTCATTTTTTTCCTTTTTTTCTTCTCTTTTTCCTCTTTTTTCCTCTTTCTTTCTCTTTTTTCTCTCCTCTTCTTCCTCCTCTTCTTCCTCCTCCTCCTCCTATTTTCCTATTTTTTCTGTTTTTTCCTTTTTTCTTCTTTTTTTCCTCTTTTTTCCTCTTTTCTTCCCTTTTTTCCTCTTTTTTCCTCTTTTTTCTCTTGTTTTCCTCTTTTTTCCCCTTTCTTTTCCTCTTTTTTCTTCTTTTTTTCCTCTTTTTTCCTCTTTTCTTCCCTTTTTTTCCTCTTTTCCTCCTTTTTTCCTTTTTTCTTCTTCTCTTTTTCCTCTTTTTTCCTCCTCTTTTTCCTCTTTTTTCTCTTTTTTCTCCTTTTTTTTCCTCTTTTTTATCCTATTATTTCCTCTCTTTTAAACTTTTTTTCCTCCTTATTTTCCTCTTTTTTCAAATTTTTTCCTCTTTTTTTCATATTTTCTTCCTCTTTTTTCCTTTTTTTTCTTCTTTTTCTCCTTTTTTCCTCTTTTTTTCTCTTGTTTTCCTCTTTTTTTCCCTTCTTTTCCTCTTTTTTTCCTTTTTTCCTTCTTTTTTTTCCTTTTCTTTTCCCTGTATTTTTCTTGATTTTTTTCCCCTCCCTCTGGCCCCGCCCCCTCCAGCCCTGGCCCCGCCCCCTCTGGTGACGTCATCACCTAGGTTCAGCAGCAGGAACAGAAGGTTCTAGAAGGTTCCTAGCTCTGTAAGGGTTAGGGTTAGGGTAAGGTAACCTCTGTAGACTCTCAGAGTGGCTGATACCAGCTGAGCTGGATCTGGGCGAGGGAGGAAAAAAATCAGGACCAAAATCATTACAAGAGGGAAAAAGAGAGAGGAAAAAGGAAAAAGGGGAAAAAAAAGAAAGAAAAAAAGGTGGAAAAACAGCGAAATTTCAAGAAAAAAGGCAAAATTTCGAGAAGTTCCTCTTCCTCCTCTTCCTTCCCTTCCTCCTTCTCCTCCTCCTCTTCCTTCCCTTCCTCCTTCTCCTCTTCTTCCTTCCCTTCTTCCTTCTCCTCCTCCTCTTCTTCCTCCTCTTCTTCCTCCTCCTCCTCCTATTTTCCTCTTTTTTCAGTTTTTTCCTTTTTTTCTTCTTTTTTTCCTCTTTTTTCCTCTTTTCTTCCCTTTTTTCCTCTTTTTTCCTCTTTTCATCCTTCTTTTCTTCTCTTTTTCCTCTTTTTTCCTCTTTTTTTCTCCTCTTTTTTCTCCTCTTTTTCTCCTATTTTTCCTGTCTTTTCAACTTTTTTTCCTCCTTTTTTCCTTTTTTTTCTTCTCTTTTTCCTCTTTTTTTCTCTTTTTTCTCATTTTTTTCCTCTTTTTTCCTCTCTTTTCAACTTTTTTTCCTCTTTTTTTCTTCCTTTTTTCCTATTTTTTCCTCTTTTCATCTTTTATTCCTCTTTTTTCCTTTTTCTTCTTCTTTTTCTCCTCTTTTTTCCTCTTTTTTCCTCTTTTCTTCCCTTTTTTCCTCTTTTCCTCCTTTTTTCCTTTTTTTTCTTCTCTTTTTCCTCTTTTTTTCTCTTTTTTCTCCTTTTTTTCCTCTTTTTTCAACTTTTTTTCCTCTTTTTTTCTTCCTTTTTTCCTCCTTTTTTCCTATTTTTTCCTCTTTTCATCTTTTATTCCTCTTTTTTCCTTTTTCTTCTTCTTTTTCTCCTCTTTTTTCCTCTTTTTTCTCTTGTTTTCCTCTTTTTTTCCCTTTCTTTTCCTCTTTTTTCTTCTTTTTTTCCTCTTTTTTCCTCTTTTCTTCCCTTTTTTCCTCTTTTCCTCCTTTTTTCTTCTTCTCTTTTTCCTCTTTTTTCCTCCTTTTTCCTCTTTTTTCTTTTTTTCCTCTTTTTTCCTCTTTTCTTCCCTTTTTTTCCTCTTTTCCTCCTTTTTTCCTTTTTTCTTCTTCTCTTTTTCCCCCTTTTTCCTCCTCTTTTTCCTCTTTTTTCTCTTTTTTCTCCTTTTTTTTCCTCTTTTTTATCCTATTATTTCCTCACTTTTCAACTTTTTTTCCTCCTTATTTTCCTCTTTTTTCTCTTGTTTTCCTCTTTTTTCCCTTTCTTTTCCTTTCTTTTCCTCTTTTTTCTTCTTTTTTTCCTCTTTTTTCCCTTCTTTTCCTCCCTTTTTCCTTTTTTCCTTCTCTTTTTCATCTTTTTTTTCCTCTTTTTACCTCTTTTTTCCTTTTTTTTCTTCTTTTTCTCCTTTTTTCCTCTTTTCTTCCTTTCTTTTCCTCTTTTTTCCTCTTTTCTTCCCTTTTTTTCCTATTTTTTCTCTCTTTTCCTCCTTTTTTCCTTTTTTCTTCTTCTCTTTTTCCTCTTTTTTCCTCTTTTTTCTCCTTTTTTTCCTCTTTTTTTCTCCTATTTTTCCTCTCTTTTCAACTTTTTTTTCCTCTTTTTTTCCTCATTTTTTTCCTTTTTTTCTTCTCTTTTTCCTCTTTTTTCCTCTTTCTTTCTCTTTTTTCTCTCCTCTTCTTCCTCCTCTTCTTCCTCCTCCTCCTCCTATTTTCCTATTTTTTCTGTTTTTTCCTTTTTTCTTCTTTTTTTCCTCTTTTTTCCTCTTTTCTTCCCTTTTTTCCTCTTTTTTCCTCTTTTTTCTCTTGTTTTCCTCTTTTTTTCCCCTTTCTTTTCCTCTTTTTTCTTCTTTTTTTCCTCTTTTTTCCTCTTTTCTTCCCTTTTTTTCCTCTTTTCCTCCTTTTTTCCTTTTTTCTTCTTCTCTTTTTCCTCTTTTTTCCTCCTTTTTCCTCTTTTTTCTCTTTTTTCTCCTTTTTTTTCCTCTTTTTTATCCTATTATTTCCTCTCTTTTAAACTTTTTTTCCTCCTTATTTTCCTCTTTTTTCCAATTTTTTCCTCTTTTTTTCATATTTTCTTCCTCTTTTTTCCTTTTTTTTCTTCTTTTTCTCCTTTTTTCCTCTTTTTTTCTCTTGTTTTCCTCTTTTTTTCCCTTCTTTTCCTCTTTTTTTCCTTTTTTCCTTCTTTTTTTTCCTTTTCTTTTCCCTGTATTTTTCTTGATTTTTTTCCCCTCCCTCTGGCCCCGCCCCCTCCAGCCCTGGCCCCGCCCCCTCTGGTGACGTCATCACCTAGGTTCAGCAGCAGGAACAGAAGGTTCTAGAAGGTTCCTAGCTCTGTAAGGGTTAGGGTTAGGGTAAGGTAACCTCTGTAGACTCTCAGAGTGGCTGATACCAGCTGAGCTGGATCTGGGCGAGGGAGGAAAAAAATCAGGACCAAAATCATTACAAGAGGGAAAAGGAGAGAGGAAAAAGGAAAAAGGGGCAAAAAAAGAAAGAAAAGAAGGTGGAAAAACAGCGAAATTTCAAGAAAAAAGGCAAAATTTCGAGAAGTTCCTCTTCCTCCTCTTCCTTCCCTTCCTCCTTCTCCTCCTCCTCTTCCTTCCCTTCCTCCTTCTCCTCTTCTTCCTTCCCTTCTTCCTTCTCCTCCTCCTCTTCTTCCTCCTCTTCTTCCTCCTCCTCCTCCTATTTTCCTCTTTTTTCAGTTTTTTCCTTTTTTTCTTCTTTTTTTCCTCTTTTTTCCTCTTTTCTTCCCTTTTTTCCTCTTTTTTCCTCTTTTCATCCTTCTTTTCTTCTCTTTTTCCTCTTTTTTCCTCTTTTTTTCTCCTCTTTTTTCTCCTCTTTTTCTCCTATTTTTCCTGTCTTTTCAACTTTTTTTCCTCCTTTTTTCCTTTTTTTTCTTCTCTTTTTCCTCTTTTTTTCTCTTTTTTCTCATTTTTTTCCTCTTTTTTCCTCTCTTTTCAACTTTTTTTCCTCTTTTTTTCTTCCTTTTTTCCTATTTTTTCCTCTTTTCATCTTTTATTCCTCTTTTTTCATTTTTCTTCTTCTTTTTCTCCTCTTTTTTCCTCTTTTTTCTCTTGTTTTCCTCTTTTTTTCCCTTTCTTTTCCTCTTTTTTCTTCTCTTTTTCCTCTTTTTTTCTCTTTTTTCTCCTTTTTTTCCTCTTTTTTCAACTTTTTTTCCTCTTTTTTTCTTCCTTTTTTCCTCCTTTTTTCCTATTTTTTCCTCTTTTCATCTTTTATTCCTCTTTTTTCCTTTTTCTTCTTCTTTTTCTCCTCTTTTTTCCTCTTTTTTATCTTGTTTTCCTCTTTTTTTCCCTTTCTTTTCCTCTTTTTTCTTCTTTTTTTCCTCTTTTTTCCTCTTTTCTTCCCTTTTTTCCTCTTTTCCTCCTTTTTTCCTTTTTTCTTCTTCTCTTTTTCCTCTTTTTTCCTCCTTTTTCCTCTTTTTTCTTTTTTTCCTCTTTTTTCCTCTTTTCTTCCCTTTTTTTCCTCTTTTCCTCCTTTTTTCCTTTTTTCTTCTTCTCTTTTTCCTCTTTTTTCCTCCTCTTTTTCCTCTTTTTTCTTCTTTTTTTCCTCTTTTTTCCTCTTTTCTTCCCTTTTTTTCCTCTTTTCCTCCTTTTTTCCTTTTTTCTTCTTCTCTTTTTCCCCCTTTTTCCTCCTCTTTTTCCTCTTTTTTCTCTTTTTTCTCCTTTTTTTCCTCTTTTTTATCCTATTATTTCCTCACTTTTCAACTTTTTTTCCTCCTTATTTTCCTCTTTTTTCTCTTGTTTTCCTCTTTTTTTCCCTTTCTTTTCCTCTTTTTTCTTCTTTTTTTCCTCTTTTTTCCCTTCTTTTCCTCCCTTTTTCCTTTTTTCCTTCTCTTTTTCATCTTTTTTTTCCTCTTTTTACCTCTTTTTTCCTTTTTTTTCTTCTTTTTCTCCTTTTTTCTTCTTTTCTTCCTTTCTTTTCCTCTTTTTTCCTCTTTTCTTCCCTTTTTTTCCTATTTTTTCCCTCTTTTCCTCCTTTTTTCCTTTTTTCTTCTTCTCTTTTTCCTCTTTTTTCCTCTTTTTTCTCCTTTTTTTCCTCTTTTTTTCTCCTATTTTTCCTCTCTTTTCAACTTTTTTTTCCTCTTTTTTTCCTCATTTTTTTCCTTTTTTTCTTCTCTTTTTCCTCTTTTTTCCTCTTTCTTTCTCTTTTTTCTCTCCTCTTCTTCCTCCTCTTCTTCCTCCTCCTCCTCCTATTTTCCTATTTTTTCTGTTTTTTCCTTTTTTCTTCTTTTTTTCCTCTTTTTTCCTCTTTTCTTCCCTTTTTTCCTCTTTTTTCCTCTTTTTTCTCTTGTTTTCCTCTTTTTTTCCCCTTTCTTTTCCTCTTTTTTCTTCTTTTTTTCCTCTTTTTTCCTCTTTTCTTCCCTTTTTTTCCTCTTTTCCTCCTTTTTTCCTTTTTTCTTCTTCTCTTTTTCCTCTTTTTTCCTCCTCTTTTTCCTATTTTTTCTCTTTTTTCTCCTTTTTTTTCCTCTTTTTTATCCTATTATTTCCTCTTTTCAACTTTTTTTCCTCCTTATTTTCCTCTTTTTTCCAATTTTTTCCTCTTTTTTTCCTCTTTTCTTCCTCTTTTTTCCTTTTTTTTCCTTCTTTTTCTCCTTTTTTCCTCTTTTTTTCTCTTGTTTTCCTCTTTTTTTCCCTTCTTTTCCTCTTTTTTTCCTTTTTTCCTTCTTTTTTTTCCTTCTCTTTTTCCTGTATTTTTCTTGATTTTTTTCCCCTCCCTCTGGCCCCGCCCCCTCTGGTGACGTCATCACCTAGGTTCAGCAGCAGGAACAGAAGGTTCTAGAAGGTTCCTAGCTCTGTAAGGGTTAGGGTTAGGGTAAGGTAACCTCTGTAGACTCTCAGAGTGGCTGATACCAGCTGAGCTGGATCTGGGCGAGGGAGGAAAAAAATCAGGACCAAAATCATTACAAGAGGGAAAAGGAGAGAGGAAAAAGGAAAAAGGGGCAAAAAAAGAAAGAAAAGAAGGTGGAAAAACAGCGAAATTTCAAGAAAAAAGGCAAAATTTCGAGAAGTTCCTCTTCTTCCTCTCCCTTCCCTTCCTCCTTCTCCTCCTCCTCTTCCTTCCCTTCCTCCTTCTCCTCTTCTTCCTTCCCTTCTTCCTTCTCCTCCTCCTCTTCTTCCTCCTCTTCTTCCTCCTCCTCCTCCTATTTTCCTCTTTTTTCAGTTTTTTCCTTTTTTTCTTCTTTTTTTCCTCTTTTTTCCTCTTTTCTTCCCTTTTTTCCTCTTTTTTCCTCTTTTCATCCTTCTTTTCTTCTCTTTTTCCTCTTTTTTCCTCTTTTTTTCTCCTCTTTTTTCTCCTCTTTTTCTCCTATTTTTCCTGTCTTTTCAACTTTTTTTCCTCCTTTTTTCCTTTTTTTTCTTCTCTTTTTCCTCTTTTTTTCTCTTTTTTCTCTTTTTTTTCCTCTTTTTTCCTCTCTTTTCAACTTTTTTTCCTCTTTTTTTCTTCCTTTTTTCCTATTTTTTCCTCTTTTCATCTTTTATTCCTCTTTTTTCCTCTTTTTTTCCTTTTTCTTCTTCTTTTCTCCTCTTTTTTCCTCTTTTTTCTCTTGTTTTCCTCTTTTTTTCCCTTTCTTTTCCTATTTTTTCTTCTTTTTTTTCCTCTTTTTTCCTCTTTTCTTCCCTTTTTTCCTCTTTTCCTCCTTTTTTCCTTTTTTTTCTTCTCTTTTTCCTCTTTTTTTCTCTTTTTTCTCCTTTTTTTCCTCTTTTTTCAACTTTTTTTCCTCTTTTTTTCTTCCTTTTTTCCTCCTTTTTTCCTATTTTTTCCTCTTTTCATCTTTTATTCCTATTTTTTCCTTTTTCTTCTTCTTTTTCTCCTCTTTTTTCCTCTTTTCTCTTGTTTTCCTCTTTTTTTCCCTTTCTTTTCCTATTTTTTCTTCTTTTTTTCCTCTTTTCTTCCCTTTTTTCCTCTTTTCCTCCTTTTTTCCTTTTTTTTCTTCTCTTTTTCCTCTTTTTTTCTCTTTTTTCTCCTTTTTTTCCTCTTTTTTCCTCTCTTTTCAACTTTTTTTCCTCTTTTTTTCTTCCTTTTTTCCTCCTTTTTTCCTATTTTTTCCTCTTTTCATCTTTTATTCCTCTTTTTTCTCTTGTTTTCCTCTTTTTTTCCCTTTCTTTTCCTCTTTTCTTCCCTTTTTTTCCTCTTTTCCTCCTTTTTTCTTCTTCTCTTTTTCCTCTTTTTTCCTCCTCTTTTTCCTCTTTTTTCTTCTTTTTTTCCTCTTTTTTCCTCTTTTCTTCCATTTTTTTCCTCTTTTCCTCCTTTTTTCCTTTTTTCTTCTTCTCTTTTTCCTCTTTTTTCCTCCTCTTTTTCCTCTTTTTTCTCTTTTTTCTCCTTTTTTTTTCCTCTTTTTTATCCTATTATTTACTCTCTTTTCAACTTTTTTTCCTCCTTATTTTCCTCTTTTTTCCAATTTTTTCCTCTTTTTTTCATCTTTTCTTCCTCTTTTTTCCTTTTTTTTCTTCTTTTTCTCCTTTTTTCCTCTTTTTTTCTCGTTTTCCTCTTTTTTTCCCTTCTTTTCCTCTTTTTTTCCTTTTTTCCTTCTTTTTTTTCCTTCTCTTTTTCCTGTATTTTTCTTGATTTTTTCCCCTCCCTCTGGCCCCGCCCCCTCCAGCCCTGGCCCCGCCCCCTCTGGTGACGTCATCACCTAGGTTCAGCAGCAGGAACAGAAGGTTCTAGAAGGTTCCTAGCTCTGTAAGGGTTAGGGTTAGGGTAAGGTAACCTCTGTAGACTCTCAGAGTGGCTGATACCAGCTGAGCTGGATCTGGGCGAGGGAGGAAAAAAATCAGGACCAAAATCATTACAAGAGGGAAAAAGAGAGAGGAAAAAGGAAAAAGGGGAAAAAAAAAGAAAGAAAAGAAGGTGGAAAAACAGCGAAATTTCAAGAAAAAAGGCAAAATTTCGAGAAGTTCCTCTTCCTCCTCTTCCTTCCATTCCTCCTTCTCCTCCTCCTCTTCCTTCCCTTCCTCCTTCTCCTCCTCCTCTTCTTCCTCCTCTTCTTCCTCCTCCTCCTCCTATTTTCCTCTTTTTTTCCTCTTTTTTCTGTTTTTTTCCTTTTTTTCTTCTTTTTTTCCTCTTTTTTCCTCTTTTTTCCTCTTTTCATCCTTCTTTTCTTCTCTTTTTCCTCTTTTTTCCTCTTTTTCTCTTTTTTACTCCTCTTTTTTCTCCTCTTTTTCTCCTATTTTTCCTGTCTTTTCAACTTTTTTTCCTCCTTTTTTCCTTTTTTTTCTTCTCTTTTTCCTCTTTTTTTTCCCTTTTCCTCCTTTTTTCCTTTTTTTTCTTCTCTTTTTCCTCTTTTTTTCTCTTTTTTCTCATTTTTTTCATCTTTTCTTCCTCTTTTTTCCTTTTTTTCTTCTTTTTCTCCTTTTTTCCTCTTTTTTTCTCTTGTTTTCCTCTTTTTTCCCTTCTTTTCCTCTTTTTTTCCTTTTTTCCTTCTTTTTTTTCCTTTTCTTTTCCCTGTATTTTTCTTGATTTTTTTCCCCTCCCTCTGGCCCCGCCCCCTCCAGCCCTGGCCCCGCCCCCTCTGGTGACGTCATCACCTAGGTTCAGCAGCAGGAACAGAAGGTTCTAGAACAGTGGTCGGCAACTGGCGGCCCGCGGGCCAAAATTGGCCCGCCTCCAATAATATCTGGCCCGCCAGATGACATTGAAAATCTGATTTAAAAAAAAAAAAAAAAAAAAAAAAAATCTTTTTTTTTTTTTTTTAATTATTATTTACTATCACAAAAACGACAATTTCATAGATAATTCAAAGCCTTTATTTAGAAAAGATAAAATAAAATAAAAGTAGAATCTTCATGATTCCGGACGCACACAATTCTGTATAGTTCCCTGTCACCTGTAGCATAGGGGGGCCTTAATTAGGTGCACACCAATATTCAGGAGTAACGTAGGCACAGACAGACTCCCGCAAAACTCCTGAAGCTGTTGAAATGGTAAGACGTATTTGTTGTGGTTTCAACTGTGAAAAATACAACTGATAACTTACCTTGAGTTTTGCTGTTGGTCTTTTAAATGGTAAAACGTCCATTATGTCTAAAAATACCTCGGAAAATCCGCCTCATTTGCATATCCTCTCACTCGTTTCAGCAGACACAGAGGCACAGAGAGCTGCTGCTACGTGTGCACGTACTGACTACTGTGCTACTGTTCATATCATGGGTTTTTCATGTGTTTCATGTCGTTCTGTGTATTTTAAAGAAGGACTGCATTTGTTAGTAGCTTGGCAGAAAATAATATTATCACCAAGTTACTTATAAGCGGTTTCATAACGCAGCCACAGAGTAGCGCTAAAGCAGTAATAATGCCGCGTTCCATTTGTCCTCGGAAGTGGGGATTTCCCAGTTCCCAGTTGGATTTTTCAACTGGAATGCCCCTCGAAGTGGGATTTCCCACTGGGAAAGTGGGAGAGTCTTCACCACCCCCGAGTTCACATTCCAAGATGGCTGCCCCGGTTGTAAACAGTAGAAGAGAGCTCTATAAAAATTCGTAGCACTTCATTCTAGTTTTGGTCACACTAAATCAGTCGTATACAAGTATTGTTTGGCATATATATGCTGCTATAGAGTAATTTACATTTGTCATGTGGTATATGCGAAATACAAACTTGTTTACCTACTTTGTAACTGGAACGCTGATAACTGGGCTGTGACGTCATTCCCAGTTCCGACTTCCGAGGTAAATGGAACGCAGCATAACACACTAATAACAGTCTGTGGCAAATTCAAGTTACTTTATTTAAACTAATGACTTTCTTTAATTCATTTTTTGTACAAGATATAATAGTATAATAATACTAGTAGCCTATCGATAAGGGGAAAAAAAGTTTTGTTTAGTAGAAAAAAAACATGCTTCGCCTGATTGATGTGATGTTCTGGCCCACCATTCAGTTGCTCCGAAAAAATTTGGCCCGAGGCCAAACTTACTTGCCGACCCCTGTTCTAGAAGGTTCCTAGCTCTGTAAGGGTTAGGGTTAGGGTAAGGTAACCTCTGTAGACTCTCAGAGTGGCTGATACCAGCTGAGCTGGATCTGGGCGAGGGAGGAAAAAAATCAGGACCAAAATCATTACAAGAGGGAAAAAAGAGAGAGGAAAAAGGAAAAAGGGGAAAAAAAAGAAAGAAAAAAAGGTGGAAAAACAGCGAAATTTCAAGAAAAAAGGCAAAATTTCGAGAAGTTCCTCTTCCTCCTCTTCCTTCCCTTCCTCCTTCTCCTCCTTCCTTCCCTTCCTCCTTCTCCTCCTCCTCTTCTTCCTCCTCTTCTTCCTCCTCCTCCTATTTTCCTCTTTTTTCTGTTTTTTCCTTTTTTTCTTCTTTTTTTCCTCTTTTTTCCTCTTTTCTTCCCTTTTTTCCTCTTTTTTCCTCTTTTCATCCTTCTTTTCTTCTCTTTTTCCTCTTTTTTCCTCTTTTTCTCTTTTTTTCTCCTCTTTTTTCCTCTTTTTTTCTCTTGTTTTCCTCTTTTTTTCCCTTTCTTTTCCTATTTTTTCTTCTTTTTTTCCTCTTTTTTCCTCTTTTCTTCCCTTTTTTTCCTCTTTTCTTCCTTTTTTCCTTTTTTTTCTTCTCCTTTTCCTCTTTTTCTCTTTTTTCTCCTCTTTTTTTCCTCTTTTTTCCTCTCTTTTCAACTTTTTTTCCTCTTTTTTTCTTCCTTTTTTTTTCCTTTTTTCCAATTTTTTCCTCTTTTCATCTTTTATTCCTATTTTTTCCTCTTTTTTCCTTTTTCTTCTTCTTTTTCTCCTTTTTTTCTCTTGTTTTCCTCTTTTTTTCCCTTTCTTTTCCTCTTTTTTCTTCTTCTCTTTTTCCTCTTTTTTCTCTTTTTTTCTCCTCTTCTTTTTCCTCTTTTTTATCCTATTATTTCCTCTCTTTTCAACTTTTTTCCTCCTTATTTTCCCCTTTTTTCCAATTTTTTCCTCTTCATCTTTTATTCCTCTTTTTTCCTCTTTTTTCCTTTTTCTTCTTCTTTTTCTCATCTTTTTTCCTCTTTTTTCCTTTTTCTTCTTCTTTTTCTCATCTTTTTTCCTCTTTTTTCTCTTGTTTTCCTCTATTTTTCCCTTTCTTTTCCTCTTTCCTCTTTTTTCTTCTTTTTTTCCTCTTTTCTTCCCTTTTTTTCCTCTTTTCCTCCTTTTTTCCTTTTTTCTTCTTCTCTTTTTCCTCTTTTTTCCTCCTCTTTTTTCTCTTTTTTCTCCTCTTTTTTTCCTCTTTTTTATCCTATTATTTCCTCTCTTTTATCCTATTATTTCCTCTCTTTTCAACTTTTTTTCCTCCTTATTTTCCTCTTTTTTCCTTTCTTTTCAACTTTTTTTCCTCTTTTTTTTCTTCCTTTTTTCCTCCTTTTTTCCTATTTTTTCCTCTTTTTTTCATCTTTTCTTCCTCTTTTTCCCTTCTTTTCCTCTTTTTTTCCTTTTTTCCTTCTTTTTTTTCCTTCTCTTTTTCCTGTATTTTTCTTGATTTTTTTCCCCTCCCTCTGGCCCCGCCCCCTCCAGCCCTGGCCCCGCCCCCTCTGGTGACGTCATCACCTAGGTTCAGCAGCAGGAACAGAAGGTTCTAGAAGGTTCCTAGCTCTGTAAGGGTTAGGGTTAGGGTAAGGTAACCTCTGTAGACTCTCAAGCTGTGTTCCAAATCGTCCACTCGTTCACTCACTCCCTACTCCCTACATAGTGTACACTACATAGTGCACTACGTAGGGGATGACCAGAGGAGATTTCGGACACTACAACGTACGGATGTTCCTGTGACGTAGCGGACGCGACATGCAACATTTTTTTTTTTTTTTTTTTTACATGCAACATGTAAACACTCCGAACATCTCCGGGATCTGATACTTCTGTCAATAAATTGTTGAAAATTAATGTGTGTGCTTTTGTCAACTACTGTTGTGTGTTCCAATCCTCAGCTATAACTGCTCACGACATTGCACTAAAACCTATTTAGTACGTGCGACCTACCGTTAGCTACTGACTGACAGCTCTGACTGACAGCTCTGACTGACAGCTCTGACTGACAGCTCTGACTGACAGCTACTTAACCGACGGTTGAAAGAATTGAAATCTGAAAGAAAAATGATTCCTGTGGTGGTTTGGGTGCTTTTTGCTCAACTCCTGCTTGTCAGGCACCGGCGGAGGCAAAGACAGAGGCTTCTGAGGGGTTTACAACCCAATTTGTTGATTCGCCAACGTCCACTGGTAAATAACCGAAAGAAATGTTAGCTGACACGCTAGCTGGTATGGGCTGCCCCCTAGTGTCACTTTGAACGTTTTGATTTATTTAGTTAAGTATCCATTGAATAACATTGAAATGTCCTCGAATTTCATTTAATAACTCCAGTTACATCAACTCAAAGTTATAAAAGTCTCAAATTACCAATGTATTTATATTTAACAAGTTAAATTAATTTACTAATAAACCAGTTATTACATTAATCACCAACTGCGGTTATCATTAATTAATTTGTTCGAGTACTTGCAAAAATACTTCTGTAATTTCAGCTTGTTAGGAGTGTTTAATGGTTTCTCATATCCTGACAGGGAATTGGCTTGGGAGTAACTGTACATTTGAATATATCATTTCTGCTTTCCATTGCAACATTTTAAAACAAATAAATAAAAAAAATGTAAGCGTAATGAATCACCATTGAATAGTAATAAATAATGTAAGCAATGAACTCATAAATCATCTAAAATACCTGCAGCATCCTGTATTCATATACCTTAAAACAAACTTAAACTCATAAAAAAAAGGAACATTTCAACCAGGAAAGACAAATATGAATTCAATAACAATTTTTAATTCATTATTTATTACTTTGAAAAAAGCTTCAATAAAAAAGGTCTTAAGAACAGTCTTCCCCACCCAAGGGAATCATTCTGGAGGGAGCTGGAGATGACAGCAACTGTAAAACACAATACACATTTGTGAGAAAAATAGAAACAGAATATCACAGGCGTGTACTTATCACTTTAGGTTTGCACCAACTGGATATCACCAATGACTAAAGTATAACAGAAAGAGAGATCTGTGGCACTACAGATCACTATTGTATTACTCACCCTGCAAAACTTTTTGTTATTTGAGCTCCCTCCAGTTGTAGACTGGGCCTTTGAAGGGCTTCTTCCTTACAAACCTGTGTTTTTTAGAATGAACAAAATGGTTTTAGTGTCCTCATCATTTAAATTATGTTACTTTTTTTAATATGTGAAATGTAATAACAATAATAATATATTTTTTAATAATTTTAGCTGGAACCACAGACGTACTGCCGCCTAAACATCCACATGCCAGTCATCCGAGTGTATTTGGATGAGGAGGCAGATCTGAAGCCAGATTATCGGCTGACCAGAGCTTCCCTGGCCAACCTGGTTGCTATAACAACAAGCCAGCAAGACCATGGATGGGGCCACTACCTGGAGGTGCTGGTGTTTGTGTTCTGGCTTGCCAGTGCCACCTCGTACCGGGTAGTCTCGAGGAGCTTCGACATCCCTCGCACAACCATTTTTAACATGGTTCACAACATGTCGGGAAAGCTTTTAAAAATCCTACCAAGAGTTATCCGCCTACCATCCATTAATGAGCTGGAGGAGATAGGGAACGGGTTTGCCCGTCTCTCAGGCTCCCCTGCATTCTCCAGGGTAGTGGGCAGCATTGATGGGTGCCAAATACGGATTAAACCACCATCCGTTGATGGCCTGTGTTACATCAACAGGAAGCTGTTCCCATCCATACAGCTCCAGGCCATCTGTGACCACAAAGGCAGGTACCTGGATATTTTTGCAGGCTACCCAGGGTCTGTTCATGACTCCAGGGTCCTGAAAAACAGCCCTCTCTACACAGAGCAGCAGTATCCACCCCAAGGATTTTTTATCCTTGGGGATGGTGGGTACCCCTGTCTGTCTGCCCCCATCGCCATCATCACGCCTTACAAGGAGCCAGTCCACCTGGCTACAGCAAGGCGGTTCAACCACCACCACGCCAAAGCCAGGTCCATCATCGAGCGGTCTTTTGGCAGCATGAAGACTCGCTGGAGGGCCATTTTTTTTAAGGCGCTAGAGGTGAAACCCTGTTTTGCACCTCAGATCATCGCCTGTTGTGCCATGCTCCACAACATCTGCCTGGCCAACGGCGACATTGTGGAGCCAGCAGATGACTGGCCTGGTGAAGATGCTGGGGAGCCACATCACCACCAGGACCAGCAAAGTGGGGATCGCATCCGGGAGAGGATGGCTGCAGCCGTTTCTGCTCCTGATGGCCCAGTGGCAGCCCTGGAGCATCATGATTATTTGTAAATATTGTATATATATATAGGTTAGACATTACAATCATTTAAAGTTAGGATTTAGTATGTTATGTTAAACATTACAATCATTTAGGGTTAGGATTTAGTATGTTAGAGAATCATTTATTTATTTATAGATATATATATGTTAGATTTTGCAATCAGTTAAGGTTAGGATTTAGTATGTTAGAGAATCATTTATTTATTTATATACATATATGTTAGATTTTGCAATCAGTTAGGGTTAGGATTTACTGTTAGAGAATTATTTATTTATTTACTATTGATCTAGTTTTATTTCTTCATCTATCTAGTTACCTTCTTCAATTATTTGTAAAATAAAAAATGTTTTTGTTGGTAACCCTTTTCTTTCTTTATATATACACAGACACATCTTACTTACAGGTCAATACATACAATTCATTTATTGATCATCTACATTTTTTCACTAATTTTCTCAAGTAGAGACAACAGTCTCTCCTCCCTCTCTTCCTCCCTGGTGGCCCTCTCCTCTGCCCTGGCACTCTCTGCTCGTAGGAACTCGAGGACAGGGTCTGTCCTCTGCCTCTTAGGCTGGGGACTCTCTCCTGGCCTCTCTCTCTCTCCTGGCCCCTCTCTCTCTCCTTGCCCCTCTCTCTCTCCTGGCCTCTCTCTCTCTCCTGGCCTCTCTCTCTCTCCTGGCCTCTCTCTCTCTCCTGGCCCTGCTTCCTGGGCATCGGGGGAGGACACTGCAGCTGCCATGGAACTCTCCCCCCAGGCCGAGGCAACAAGGACAGGAGGCCGGATGGACGGCCTCCCGCCAAGTGCCTCGTCCATTAGGGGGTACCACTTCCAGGAGGCCGCTGTGTCTTCCCCCGACTCTGTGCTCTGGCCAGTTGGCGGCTTCTTGAGTTCCTTAAAATTATGGGAGTATACTTAGAAAAGCAAACGTATTACAAGTTAAGAATGTTTTTTACAAAAGAGACAAATCTTACCTTGTAAGTTTTTTTCAGGTTCTCCCATTTCTTCCCAGCCCTGGCTGGGCATATCACCCCCTCCAGCCCCATTTCTTTTAAGACAACCCTAAGAAATTAAAGACAAGTATTAATTTCATGCATCCATCAAATATAATATCAAATATACCTACGTGTTACTGTTTAAATTGTATAACATCATGTCAACGAAAAATAAGAAAAACGTCTGCACACCATAGGGGCTCCCATGCAAGTGTAATTTAATTAAGCATGACATTTTATGCCATGGCTTTTTCTCAGATGCTTATAAACAGGGTAAGCGGATGTACATGGTTTAATAACATCATATTAAAAAAGCTTACTCCCATCCATGAAACGCTGCGTTACGCCGCCCCGAGAACAGCCTGTTATGCCGCATACGCAGCTTTATCAGGCCCTCCACATCATCATCTGTCCCTTAGAAAATGACAGACAAGCATATACTTTTATAACAAGTCGCAAATTGTGAAGAGAACATGCGCGCGCGCGCGCACACACACACACACACACACACACACACACACACACACACACACACACACACACAAACATAACATTATAACGTAGCGTTAGCGTTAGCTGACAGTTACAAACAGACTACTCTCTACAAATGCTTACTGTTAATGACACAGGCTACTCTGTAAATGCTCATTGTTAAAGGGTTTATATAAACACGCCACTATAGTACATGTGGGTACGTTAACGTTACTTACATTTATAAGTAAGTAAAGCGCTCCCGCGCTCCCCCCGCCTCCTGTTCAGCTGCCATTTTTTCTTCTTCTTTTTTCTTCTTCTTTTTTCTTCTTCTCCTCGGACAAAACATGACCGCATTGCATTGTGGTATACGGGAGTAAAAAGTAGGGTACATGGCTTGTACACTAACTTTTGCGGTGCATTGTGGGTATTTTATAGTGAACGAGGTAGTGGACGAAAAGTAGTGAAGAGAATTGGAACAGCACTACAAAATGGCGTGCACCCTATGTAGTGCACTATATAGGGAATAGGGGGCGATTTGGAACACAGCTTCAGAGTGGCTGATACCAGCTGAGCTGGATCTGGGAAAAATCATCAGGACCAAAATCATTACAAGAGGGAAAAAAGAGAGAGAAAAAAGGAAAAAGGGGAAAAAAAAGAAAGAAAAAAAGGTGGAAAAACAGCGAAATTTCAAGAAAAAAGGCAAAATTTCGAGAAGTTCCTCTTCCTCCTCTTCCTTCCCTTCCTCCTTCTCCTCCTCCTCTTCCTTCCCTTCCTCCTTCTCCTCCTCCTCTTCTTCCTCCTCTTCTTCCTCCTCCTCCTCCTATTTTCCTCTTTTTTCAGTTTTTTCCTTTTTTTCTTCTTTTTTTCCTCTTTTTTCCTCTTTTCTTCCCTTTTTTCCTCTTTTTTCCTCTTTTCATCCTTCTTTTCTTCTCTTTTTCCTCTTTTTTCCTCTTTTTTTCTCCTCTTTTTTCTCCTCTTTTTCTCCTATTTTTCCTGTCTTTTCAACTTTTTTTCCTCCTTTTTTCCTTTTTTTTCTTCTCTTTTTCCTCTTTTTTTCTCTTTTTTCTCTTTTTTTTCCTCTTTTTTCCTCTCTTTTCAACTTTTTTTCCTCTTTTTTTCTTCCTTTTTTCCTATTTTTTCCTCTTTTCATCTTTTATTCCTCTTTTTTCCTCTTTTTTTCCTTTTTCTTCTTCTTTTTCTCCTCTTTTTTCCTCTTTTTTCTCTTGTTTTCCTCTTTTTTTCCCTTTCTTTTCCTATTTTTTCTTCTTTTTTTTCCTCTTTTTTCCTCTTTTCTTCCCTTTTTTCCTCTTTTCCTCCTTTTTTCCTTTTTTTTCATCTCTTTTTCCTCTTTTTTTCTCTTTTTTCTCCTTTTTTTCCTCTTTTTTCAACTTTTTTTCCTCTTTTTTTCTTCCTTTTTTCCTCCTTTTTTCCTATTTTTTCCTCTTTTCATCTTTTATTCCTCTTTTTTCCTTTTTCTTCTTCTTTTTCTCCTCTTTTTTCCTCTTTTTTCTCTTGTTTTCCTCTTTTTTTCCCTTTCTTTTCCTCTTTTTTCTTCTTTTTTTCCTCTTTTTTCCTCTTTTCTTCCCTTTTTTCCTCTTTTCCTCCTTTTTTCCTTTTTTCTTCTTCTCTTTTTCCTCTTTTTTCCTCCTTTTTCCTCTTTTTTTCTTTTTTTCCTCTTTTTTCCTCTTTTCTTCCCTTTTTTTCCTCTTTTCCTCCTTTTTTCCTTTTTTATTCTTCTCTTTTTCCCCCTTTTTCCTCCTCTTTTTCCTCTTTTTTCTCTTTTTTCTCCTTTTTTTTCCTCTTTTTTATCCTATTATTTCCTCACTTTTCAACTTTTTTTCCTCCTTATTTTCCTCTTTTTTCTCTTGTTTTCCTCTTTTTTTCCCTTTCTTTTCCTTTCTTTTCCTCTTTTTTCTTCTTTTTTTCCTCTTTTTTCCCTTCTTTTCCTCCCTTTTTCCTTTTTTCCTTCTCTTTTTCATCTTTTTTTTCCTCTTTTTACCTCTTTTTTCCTTTTTTTTCTTCTTTTTCTCCTTTTTTCCTCTTTTCTTCCTTTCTTTTCCTCTTTTTTCCTCTTTTCTTCCCTTTTTTTCCTATTTTTTCTCTCTTTTCCTCCTTTTTTCCTTTTTTCTTCTTCTCTTTTTCCTCTTTTTTCCTCTTTCTTTCTCTTTTTTTCTCTCCTCTTCTTCCTCCTCTTCTTCCTCCTCCTCCTCCTATTTTCCTATTTTTTCTGTTTTTTTCCTTTTTTCTTCTTTTTTTCCTCTTTTTTCCTCTTTTCTTCCCTTTTTTCCTCTTTTTTCCTCTTTTTTCTCTTGTTTTCCTCTTTTTTTCCCCTTTCTTTTCCTCTTTTTTCTTCTTTTTTTCCTCTTTTTTCCTCTTTTCTTCCCTTTTTTTCCTCTTTTCCTCCTTTTTTCCTTTTTTCTTCTTCTCTTTTTCCTCTTTTTTCCTCCTCTTTTTCCTATTTTTTCTCTTTTTTCTCCTCTTTTTTTTCCTCTTTTTTATCCTATTATTTCCTCTCTTTTAAACTTTTTTTCCTCCTTATTTTCCTCTTTTTTCCAATTTTTTCCTCTTTTTTTCATATTTTCTTCCTCTTTTTTCCTTTTTTTTCTTCTTTTTCTCCTTTTTTCCTCTTTTTTTCTCTTGTTTTCCTCTTTTTTTCCCTTCTTTTCCTCTTTTTTTCCTTTTTTCCTTCTTTTTTTTCCTTTTCTTTTCCCTGTATTTTTCTTGATTTTTTTCCCCTCCCTCTGGCCCCGCCCCCTCCAGCCCTGGCCCCGCCCCCTCTGGTGACGTCATCACCTAGGTTCAGCAGCAGGAACAGAAGGTTCTAGAAGGTTCCTAGCTCTGTAAGGGTTAGGGTTAGGGTAAGGTAACCTCTGTAGACTCTCAGAGTGGCTGATACCAGCTGAGCTGGATCTGGGCGAGGGAGGAAAAAAATCAGGACCAAAATCATTACAAGAGGGAAAAAAGAGAGAGGAAAAAGGAAAAAGGGGAAAAAAAGAAAGAAAAGAAGGTGGAAAAACAGCGAAATTTCAAGAAAAAAGGCAAAATTTCGAGAAGTTCCTCTTCCTCCTCTTCCTTCCCTTCCTCCTTCTCCTCCTCCTCTTCCTTCCCTTCCTCCTTCTCCTCTTCTTCCTTCCCTTCTTCCTTCTCCTCCTCCTCTTCTTCCTCCTCTTCTTCCTCCTCCTCCTCCTATTTTCCTCTTTTTTCAGTTTTTTCCTTTTTTTCTTCTTTTTTTCCTCTTTTTTCCTCTTTTCTTCCCTTTTTTCCTCTTTTTTCCTCTTTTCATCCTTCTTTTCTTCTCTTTTTCCTCTTTTTTCCTCTTTTTTTCTCCTCTTTTTTCTCCTCTTTTTCTCCTATTTTTCCTGTCTTTTCAACTTTTTTTCCTCCTTTTTTCCTTTTTTTTCTTCTCTTTTTCCTCTTTTTTTCTCTTTTTTCTCATTTTTTTCCTCTTTTTTCCTCTCTTTTCAACTTTTTTTCCTCTTTTTTTCTTCCTTTTTTCCTATTTTTTCCTCTTTTCATCTTTTATTCCTCTTTTTTTCATTTTTCTTCTTCTTTTTCTCCTCTTTTTTCCTCTTTTTTCTCTTGTTTTCCTCTTTTTTTCCCTTTCTTTTCCTATTTTTTCTTCTTTTTTTTCCTCTTTTTTCCTCTTTTCTTCCCTTTTTTCCTCTTTTCCTCCTTTTTTCCTTTTTTTTTCTTCTCTTGTTCCTCTTTTTTTCTCTTTTTTCTCCTTTTTTTCCTCTTTTTTCAACTTTTTTTCCTCTTTTTTTCTTCCTTTTTTCCTCCTTTTTTCCTATTTTTTCCTCTTTTCATCTTTTATTCCTCTTTTTTCCTTTTTCTTCTTCTTTTTCTCCTCTTTTTCCTCTTTTTTCTCTTGTTTTCCTCTTTTTTTCCCTTTCTTTTCCTCTTTTTTCTTCTTTTTTTCCTCTTTTTTCCTCTTTTCCTCCTTTTTTCCTTTTTTCTTCTTCTCTTTTTCCTCTTTTTTCCTCCTTTTTCCTCTTTTTTCTTTTTTTCCTCTTTTTTCCTCTTTTCTTCCCTTTTTTTCCTCTTTTCCTCCTTTTTTCCTTTTTTCTTCTTCTCTTTTTCCCCCTTTTTCCTCCTCTTTTTCCTCTTTTTTCTCTTTTTTCTCCTTTTTTTTCCTCTTTTTTATCCTATTATTTCCTCACTTTTCAACTTTTTTTCCTCCTTATTTTCCTCTTTTTTCTCTTGTTTTCCTCTTTTTTTCCCTTTCTTTTCCTTTCTTTTCCTCTTTTTTCTTCTTTTTTTCCTCTTTTTACCTCTTTTTTCCTTTTTTTTCTTCTTTTTCTCCTTTTTTCCTCTTTTCTTCCTTTCTTTTCCTCTTTTTTCCTCTTTTCTTCCCTTTTTTTCCTATTTTTTCTCTCTTTTTCCTCTTTTTTCTCTTTTTTCTCCTCTTTTTTTTCCTCTTTTTTATCCTATTATTTCCTCTCTTTTAAACTTTTTTTCCTCCTTATTTTCCTCTTTTTTCCAATTTTTTCCTCTTTTTTTCATCTTTTCTTCCTCTTTTTTCCTTTTTTTTCTTCTTTTTCTCCTTTTTTCCTCTTTTTTTCTCTTGTTTTCCTCTTTTTTTCCCTTCTTTTCCTCTTTTTTTCCTTTTTTCCTTCTTTTTTTTCCTTTTCTTTTCCCTGTATTTTTCTTGATTTTTTTCCCCTCCCTCTGGCCCCGCCCCCTCCAGCCCTGGCCCCGCCCCCTCTGGTGACGTCATCACCTAGGTTCAGCAGCAGGAACAGAAGGTTCTAGAAGGTTCCTAGCTCTGTAAGGGTTAGGGTTAGGGTAAGGTAACCTCTGTAGACTCTCAGAGTGGCTGATACCAGCTGAGCTGGATCTGGGCGAGGGAGGAAAAAAATCAGGACCAAAATCATTACAAGAGGGAAAAAGAGAGAGGAAAAAGGAAAAAGGGGAAAAAAAAGAAAGAAAAAAAGGTGGAAAAACAGCGAAATTTCAAGAAAAAAGGCAAAATTTCGAGAAGTTCCTCTTCCTCCTCTTCCTTCCCTTCCTCCTTCTCCTCCTCCTCTTCCTTCCCTTCCTCCTTCTCCTCTTCTTCCTTCCCTTCTTCCTTCTCCTCCTCCTCTTCTTCCTCCTCTTCTTCCTCCTCCTCCTCCTATTTTCCTCTTTTTTCAGTTTTTTCCTTTTTTTCTTCTTTTTTTCCTCTTTTTTCCTCTTTTCTTCCCTTTTTTCCTCTTTTTTCCTCTTTTCATCCTTCTTTTCTTCTCTTTTTCCTCTTTTTTCCTCTTTTTTTCTCCTCTTTTTTCTCCTCTTTTTCTCCTATTTTTCCTGTCTTTTCAACTTTTTTCCTCCTTTTTTCCTTTTTTTTCTTCTCTTTTTCCTCTTTTTTTCTCTTTTTTCTCATTTTTTTCCTCTTTTTTCCTCTCTTTTCAACTTTTTTTCCTCTTTTTTTCTTCCTTTTTTCCTATTTTTTCCTCTTTTCATCTTTTATTCCTCTTTTTTCCTCTTTTTTCCTTTTTCTTCTTCTTTTTCTCCTCTTTTTTCCTCTTTTTTCTCTTGTTTTCCTCTTTTTTTCCCTTTCTTTTCCTATTTTTTCTTCTTTTTTTTCCTCTTTTTTCCTCTTTTCTTCCCTTTTTTCCTCTTTTCCTCCTTTTTTCCTTTTTTTCTTCTCTTTTTCCTCTTTTTTTCTCTTTTTTCTCCTTTTTTTCCTCTTTTTTCAACTTTTTTTCCTCTTTTTTTCTTCCTTTTTTCCTCCTTTTTTCCTATTTTTTCCTCTTTTCATCTTTTATTCCTCTTTTTTCCTCTTTTTTTCCTTTTTCTTCTTCTTTTTCTCCTCTTTTTTCCTCTTTTTTCTCTTGTTTTCCTCTTTTTTTCCCTTTCTTTTCCTATTTTTTCTTCTTTTTTTCCTCTTTTTTCCTCTTTTCTTCCCTTTTTTCCTCTTTTCCTCCTTTTTTCCTTTTTTTTCTTCTCTTTTTCCTCTTTTTTTCTCTTTTTTCTCCTTTTTTTCCTCTTTTTTCAACTTTTTTTCCTCTTTTTTTCTTCCTTTTTTCCTCCTTTTTTCCTATTTTTTCCTCTTTTCATCTTTTATTCCTCTTTTTTCCTTTTTCTTCTTCTTTTTCTCCTCTTTTTTCCTCTTTTTTCTCTTGTTTTCCTCTTTTTTCCCTTTCTTTTCCTCTTTTTTCTTCTTTTTTTCCTCTTTTTTCCTCTTTTCTTCCCTTTTTTCCTTTTTTCTTCTTCTCTTTTTCCTCTTTTTTCCTCCTTTTTCCTCTTTTTTTCTTTTTTTCCTCTTTTTTCCTCTTTTCTTCCCTTTTTTTCCTCTTTTCCTCCTTTTTTCCTTTTTTCTTCTTCTCTTTTTCCCCTTTTTCCTCCTCTTTTTCCTCTTTTTTCTCTTTTTTCTCCTTTTTTTTCCTCTTTTTTATCCTATTATTTCCTCACTTTTCAACTTTTTTTCCTCCTTATTTTCCTCTTTTTTCTCTTGTTTTCCTCTTTTTTTTCCCTTTCTTTTCCTTTCTTTTCCTCTTTTTTCTTCTTTTTTTCCTCTTTTTTCCCTTCTTTTCCTCCCTTTTTCCTTTTTTCCTTCTCTTTTTCATCTTTTTTTTCCTCTTTTTACCTCTTTTTTCCTTTTTTTTCTTCTTTTTCTCCTTTTTTCCTCTTTTCTTCCTTTCTTTTCCTCTTTTTTCCTCTTTTCTTCCCTTTTTTTCCTATTTTTTCTCTCTTTTCCTCCTTTTTTCCTTTTTTCTTCTTCTCTTTTTCCTCTTTTTTCCTCTTTTTTCTCCTTTTTTTCCTCTTTTTTCTCCTATTTTTCCTCTCTTTTCAACTTTTTTTTCCTCTTTTTTTCCTCATTTTTTTCCTTTTTTTCTTCTCTTTTTCCTCTTTTTTCCTCTTTCTTTCTCTTTTTTCTCTCCTCTTCTTCCTCCTCTTCTTCCTCCTCCTCCTCCTATTTTCCTATTTTTTCTGTTTTTTCCTTTTTTCTTCTTTTTTTCCTCTTTTTTCCTCTTTTCTTCCCTTTTTTCCTCTTTTTTCCTCTTTTTTCTCTTGTTTTCCTCTTTTTTTCCCCTTTCTTTTCCTCTTTTTTCTTCTTTTTTTCCTCTTTTTTCCTCTTTTCTTCCCTTTTTTTCCTCTTTTCCTCCTTTTTTCCTTTTTTCTTCTTCTCTTTTTCCTCTTTTTTCCTCCTTTTTCCTCTTTTTTCTCTTTTTTCTCCTCTTTTTTTTCCTCTTTTTTATCCTATTATTTCCTCTCTTTTAAACTTTTTTTCCTCCTTATTTTCCTCTTTTTTCCAATTTTTTCCTCTTTTTTTCATCTTTTCTTCCTCTTTTTTCCTTTTTTTTCTTCTTTTTCTCCTTTTTTCCTCTTTTTTTCTCTTGTTTTCCTCTTTTTTTCCCTTCTTTTCCTCTTTTTTTCCTTTTTTCCTTCTTTTTTTTCCTTTTCTTTTCCCTGTATTTTTCTTGATTTTTTTCCCCTCCCTCTGGCCCCGCCCCCTCCAGCCCTGGCCCCGCCCCCTCTGGTGACGTCATCACCTAGGTTCAGCAGCAGGAACAGAAGGTTCTAGAAGGTTCCTAGCTCTGTAAGGGTTAGGGTTAGGGTAAGGTAACCTCTGTAGACTCTCAGAGTGGCTGATACCAGCTGAGCTGGATCTGGGCGAGGGAGGGAAAAAAATCAGGACCAAAATCATTACAAGAGGGAAAAGGAGAGAGGAAAAAGGAAAAAGGGGCAAAAAAAGAAAGAAAAGAAGGTGGAAAAACAGCGAAATTTCAAGAAAAAAGGCAAAATTTCGAGAAGTTCCTCTTCCTCCTCTTCCTTCCCTTCCTCCTTCTCCTCCTCCTCTTCCTTCCCTTCCTCCTTCTCCTCCTCCTCTTCCTTCCCTTCCTCCTTCTCCTCTTCTTCCTTCCCTTCTTCCTTCTCCTCCTCCTCTTCTTCCTCCTCTTCTTCCTCCTCCTCCTCCTATTTTCCTCTTTTTTCCTTTTTCTTCTTCTTTTTCTCCTTTTTTTCTCTTGTTTTCCTCTTTTTTTCCCTTTCTTTTCCTCTTTTTTCTTCTTCTCTTTTTCCTCTTTTTTCTCTTTTTTTCTCCTCTTCTTTTTCCTCTTTTTTATCCTATTATTTCCTCTCTTTTCAACTTTTTTCCTCCTTATTTTCCCCTTTTTTCCAATTTTTTCCTCTTCATCTTTTATTCCTCTTTTTTCCTCTTTTTTCCTTTTTCTTCTTCTTTTTCTCATCTTTTTTCCTCTTTTTTCTCTTGTTTTCCTCTATTTTTCCCTTTCTTTTCCTCTTTCCTCTTTTTTCTTCTTTTTTTCCTCTTTTCTTCCCTTTTTTTCCTCTTTTCCTCCTTTTTTCCTTTTTTCTTCTTCTCTTTTTCCTCTTTTTTCCTCCTCTTTTTTCTCTTTTTTCTCCTCTTTTTTTCCTCTTTTTTATCCTATTATTTCCTCTCTTTTATCCTATTATTTCCTCTCTTTTCAACTTTTTTTCCTCCTTATTTTCCTCTTTTTTCCTTTCTTTTCAACTTTTTTTCCTCTTTTTTTTCTTCCTTTTTTCCTCCTTTTTTCCTATTTTTTCCTCTTTTTTTCATCTTTTCTTCCTCTTTTTCCCTTCTTTTCCTCTTTTTTTCCTTTTTTCCTTCTTTTTTTTCCTTCTCTTTTTCCTGTATTTTTCTTTATTTTTTTCCCCTCCCTCTGGCCCCGCCCCCTCCAGCCCTGGCCCCGCCCCCTCTGGTGACGTCATCACCTAGGTTCAGCAGCAGGAACAGAAGGTTCTAGAAGGTTCCTAGCTCTGTAAGGGTTAGGGTTAGGGTAAGGTAACCTCTGTAGACTCTCAAGCTGTGTTCCAAATCGTCCACTCGTTCACTCACTCCCTACTCCCTACATAGTGTACACTACATAGTGCACTACGTAGGGGATGACCAGAGGAGATTTCGGACACTACAACGTACGGATGTTCCTGTGACGTAGCGGACGCGACATGCAACATTTTTTTTTTTTTTTTTTTTACATGCAACATGTAAACACTCCGAACATCTCCGGGATCTGATACTTCTGTCAATAAATTGTTGAAAATTAATGTGTGTGCTTTTGTCAACTACTGTTGTGTGTTCCAATCCTCAGCTATAACTGCTCACGACATTGCACTAAAACCTATTTAGTACGTGCGACCTACCGTTAGCTACTGACTGACAGCTCTGACTGACAGCTCTGACTGACAGCTCTGCCTGACAGCTCTGACTGACAGCTACTTAACCGACGGTTGAAAGAATTGAAATCTGAAAGAAAAATGATTCCTGTGGTGGTTTGGGTGCTTTTTGCTCAACTCCTGCTTGTCAGGCACCGGCGGAGGCAAAGACAGAGGCTTCTGAGGGGTTTACAACCCAATTTGTTGATTCGCCAACGTCCACTGGTAAATAACCGAAAGAAATGTTAGCTGACACGCTAGCTGGTATGGGCTGCCCCCTAGTGTCACTTTGAACGTTTTGATTTATTTAGTTAAGTATCCATTGAATAACATTGAAATGTCCTCGAATTTCATTTAATAACTCCAGTTACATCAACTCAAAGTTATAAAAGTCTCAAATTACCAATGTATTTATATTTAACAAGTTAAATTAATTTACTAATAAACCAGTTATTACATTAATCACCAACTGCGGTTATCATTAATTAATTTGTTCGAGTACTTGCAAAAATACTTCTGTAATTTCAGCTTGTTAGGAGTGTTTAATGGTTTCTCATATCCTGACAGGGAATTGGCTTGGGAGTAACTGTACATTTGAATATATCATTTCTGCTTTCCATTGCAACATTTTAAAACAAATAAATAAAAAAAATGTAAGCGTAATGAATCACCATTGAATAGTAATAAATAATGTAAGCAATGAACTCATAAATCATCTAAAATACCTGCAGCATCCTGTATTCATATACCTTAAAACAAACTTAAACTCATAAAAAAAAGGAACATTTCAACCAGGAAAGACAAATATGAATTCAATAACAATTTTTAATTCATTATTTATTACTTTGAAAAAAGCTTCAATAAAAAAGGTCTTAAGAACAGTCTTCCCCACCCAAGGGAAATCATTCTGGAGGGAGCTGGAGATGACAGCAACTGTAAAACACAATACACATTTGTGAGAAAAATAGAAACAGAATATCACAGGCGTGTACTTATCACTTTAGGTTTGCACCAACTGGATATCACCAATGACTAAAGTATAACAGAAAGAGAGATCTGTGGCACTACAGATCACTATTGTATTACTCACCCTGCAAAACTTTTTGTTATTTGAGCTCCCTCCAGTTGTAGACTGGGCCTTTGAAGGGCTTCTTCCTTACAAACCTGTGTTTTTTAGAATGAACAAAATGGTTTTAGTGTCCTCATCATTTAAATTATGTTACTTTTTTTAATATGTGAAATGTAATAACAATAATAATATATTTTTTAATAATTTTAGCTGGAACCACAGACGTACTGCCGCCTAAACATCCACATGCCAGTCATCCGAGTGTATTTGGATGAGGAGGCAGATCTGAAGCCAGATTATCGGCTGACCAGAGCTTCCCTGGCCAACCTGGTTGCTATAACAACAAGCCAGCAAGACCATGGATGGGGCCACTACCTGGAGGTGCTGGTGTTTGTGTTCTGGCTTGCCAGTGCCACCCTCGTACCGGGTAGTCTCGAGGAGCTTCGACATCCCTCGCACAACCATTTTTAACATGGTTCACAACATGTCGGGAAAGCTTTTAAAAATCCTACCAAGAGTTATCCGCCTACCATCCATTAATGAGCTGGAGGAGATAGGGAACGGGTTTGCCCGTCTCTCAGGCTCCCCTGCATTCTCCAGGGTAGTGGGCAGCATTGATGGGTGCCAAATACGGATTAAACCACCATCCGTTGATGGCCTGTGTTACATCAACAGGAAGCTGTTTCCCATCCATACAGCTCCAGGCCATCTGTGACCACAAAGGCAGGTACCTGGATATTTTTGCAGGCTACCCAGGGTCTGTTCATGACTCCAGGGTCCTGAAAAACAGCCCTCTCTACACAGAGCAGCAGTATCCACCCCAAGGATTTTTTATCCTTGGGATGGTGGGTACCCCTGTCTGTCTGCCCCCATCGCCATCATCACGCCTTACAAGGAGCCAGTCCACCTGGCTACAGCAAGGCGGTTCAACCACCACCACGCCAAAGCCAGGTCCATCATCGAGCGGTCTTTTGGCAGCATGAAGACTCGCTGGAGGGCCATTTTTTTTAAGGCGCTAGAGGTGAAACCCTGTTTTGCACCTCAGATCATCGCCTGTTGTGCCATGCTCCACAACATCTGCCTGGCCAACGGCGACCATTGTGGAGCCAGCAGATGACTGGCCTGGTGAAGATGCTGGGGAGCCCACATCACCACCAGGACCCAGCAAAGTGGGGATCGCATCCGGGAGAGGATGGCTGCAGCCGTTTCTGCTCCTGATGGCCCAGTGGCAGCCCTGGAGCATCATGATTATTTGTAAATATTGTATATATATACTAGGTTAGACATTACAATCATTTAAAGTTAGGATTTAGTATGTTATGTTAAACCATTACAATCATTTAGGGTTAGGATTTAGTATGTTAGAGAATCATTTATTTATTTATAGATATATATATGTTAGATTTTGCAATCAGTTAAGGTTAGGATTTAGTATGTTAGAGAATCATTTATTTATTTATATACATATATGTTAGATTTTGCAATCAGTTAGGGTTAGGATTTACTGTTAGAGAATTATTTATTTATTTACTATTGATCTAGTTTTATTTCTTCATCTATCTAGTTACCTTCTTCAATTATTTGTAAAATAAAAATGTTTTTGTTGGTAACCCTTTTCTTTCTTTATATATACACAGACACATCTTACTTACAGGTCAATACATACAATTCATTTATTGATCATCTACATTTTTTCACTAATTTTCTCAAGTAGAGACAACAGTCTCTCCTCCCTCTCTTCCTCCCTGGTGGCCCTCTCCTCTGCCCTGGCACTCTCTGCTCGTAGGAACTCGAGGACAGGGTCTGTCCTCTGCCTCTTAGGCTGGGGACTCTCTCCTGGCCTCTCTCTCTCTCCTGGCCCCTCTCTCTCTCCTTGCCCCTCTCTCTCTCCTGGCCTCTCTCTCTCTCCTGGCCTCTCTCTCTCTCCTGGCCTCTCTCTCTCTCCTGGCCCTGCTTCCTGGGCATCGGGGGAGGACACTTGCAGCTGCCATGGAAACTCTCCCCCCAGGCCGAGGCAACAAGGACAGGAGGCCGGATGGACGGCCTCCCGCCAAGTGCCTCGTCCATTAGGGGGTACCACTTCCAGGAGGCCGCTCTGTGTCTTCCCCCGACTCTGTGCTCTGGCCAGTTGGCGGCTTCTTGAGTTCCTTAAAATTATGGGAGTATACTTAGAAAAGCAAACGTATTACAAGTTAAGAATGTTTTTTACAAAAGAGACAAATCTTACCTTGTAAGTTTTTTTCAGGTTCTCCCATTTCTTCCCAGCCCTGGCTGGGCATATCACCCCCTCCAGCCCCATTTCTTTTAAGACAACCCTAAGAAATTAAAGACAAGTATTAATTTCAGCATCCATCAAATATAATATCAAATATACCTACGTGTTACTGTTTAAATTGTATAACATCATGTCAACGAAAAATAAGAAAAACGTCTGCACACCATAGGGGCTCCCATGCAAGTGTAATTTAATTAAGCATGACATTTTATGCCATGGCTTTTTCTCAGATGC
>NW_026906393.1:0-33542 GCF_033807715.1 Cololabis saira | reverse complement strand
CCTAACCCTAACCCTAACCCTAACCCTAACCCTAACCCTAACCCTAACCCTAACCCTAACCCTAACCCTAACCCTAACCCTAACCCTAACCCTAACCCTAACCCTAACCCTAACCCTAACCCTAACCCTAACCCTAACCCTAACCCTAACCCTAACCCTAACCCTAACCCTAACCCTAACCCTAACCCTAACCCTAACCCTAACCCTAACCCTAACCCTAACCCTAACCCTAACCCTAACCCTAACCCTAACCCTAACCCTAACCCTAACCCTAACCCTAACCCTAACCCTAACCCTAACCCTAACCCTAACCCTAACCCTAACCCTAACCCTAACCCTAACCCTAACCCTAACCCTAACCCTAACCCTAACCCTAACCCTAACCCTAACCCTAACCCTAACCCTAACCCTAACCCTAACCCTAACCCTAACCCTAACCCTAACCCTAACCCTAACCCTAACCCTAACCCTAACCCTAACCCTAACCCTAACCCTAACCCTAACCCTAACCCTAACCCTAACCCTAACCCTAACCCTAACCCTAACCCTAACCCTAACCCTAACCCTAACCCTAACCCTAACCCTAACCCTAACCCTAACCCTAACCCTAACCCTAACCCTAACCCTAACCCTAACCCTAACCCTAACCCTAACCCTAACCCTAACCCTAACCCTAACCCTAACCCTAACCCTAACCCTAACCCTAACCCTAACCCTAACCCTAACCCTAACCCTAACCCTAACCCTAACCCTAACCCTAACCCTAACCCTAACCCTAACCCTAACCCTAACCCTAACCCTAACCCTAACCCTAACCCTAACCCTACGGAAGGTCGTAGAGACTTGGAAACTGCTTCCGTCGAACATAATACGACCACGAGCTTTCCAACGGTACCATCCATGAGCAAATGATCCACTCCTAGCAAAAGTTACAGACCTTTGAACTTGCTTTTCGCTGATTGGACGAGAAGACAAGGTCCCACCCCTTCCTCATTAGTATTCCTGGAATCAGGGTACATGAAAATGGGGGGGTAGCCGAAGTGTCAAGCAAATGATCCACTGTTTAGGGGGTCAAATCAAAGATTCCAAAGTGGCACTCAGCCCCTATCCTAACCCTAACCCTAACCCTAACCCTAACCCTAACCCTAACCCTAACCCTAACCCTAACCCTAACCCTAACCCTAACCCTAACCCTAACCCTAACTTCCCAAAGTCGTAGAGGGTCGAGGGTGGGCTCGTTGGACTTCTAGACCCCGAATTAGGTCTGACGCGACCAGGTTCTGAAGCTCTAGGACCTTCCTATCAAAAGTTATTAGCGAATGGGCTATAGCCCATACCTCATTTTACCCCCTTAATCTAACCCTAACCCTAACCCTAACCCTAACCCTAACCCTAACCCTAACCCTAACCCTAACCCTAACCCTAACCCTATCCTAACCCTAACCCTAACCCTAACCCTAACCCTAACCCTAACCCTTCGCTGATTGGACGAGAAGACAAGGTCCCACCCCTTCCTCATTAGTATTCCTGGAATCAGGGTACATGAAAATGGGGGGGTAGCCGAAGTGTCAAGCAAATGATCCACTGTTTAGGGGGTCAAATCAAAGATTCCAAAGTGGCACTCAGCCCCTATCCTAACCCTAACCCTAACCCTAACCCTAACCCTAACCCTAACCCTAACCCTAACCCTAACCTGTTGTCTCTCTACTACTAATCAAACTTTTAGTGGATAGTACGGTCAAGAGAGCCAAATGGACAACGTGCGCTGGCCTGTCGCATTGCCTTTGGTCCCTGTAAACCACCGAGTCGACGGACGAGGTGGGGGGATCATCGAGAAACCTGAAAAATCTAACCCTAACCCTAACCCTAACCCTAACCCTAACCCTAACCCTAACCCTAACTGAACCTAACCATCTCCTGGGGACTTGCCTGAACTCAAACAGTTGACTTAGTGAAAATCTTAGAAAATTTACAAGTATTTTTCCCAAAAGAAGTTTGTTTAATATAGGTACCTATCGACTCCAAATGGCCTGAAACGTGCTCCTAACTACTTTCTGGGTAAACCTTTTTCACCAAAACACTTAGTCAAATTTCAGGAAATTTTCGTCAAATTTCACAATTATTTTTCCCGAAAAAATTTTGTTTATAGATACATATCGACTCCAAATGGCCTAAAACGTGCTCCTAAACACTTTCTGGGGGAACTTTTTTCACCAAAACACTTAGTCAAATTTCAGGAAATTTTCGCTCCATTCATTTTCAATGCGATACACATTTCCGGTCATAACTTCCGAACGGAAGGTCGTAGAGACTTGGAAACTGCTTCCGTCGAACATAATACGACCACGAGCTTTCCAACGGTACCATCCATGAGCAAATGATCCACTCCTAGCAAAAGTTACAGACCTTTGAACTTGCTTTTCGCTGATTGGACGAGAAGACAAGGTCCCACCCCTTCCTCATTAGTATTCCTGGAATCAGGGTACATGAAAATGGGGGGGTAGCCGAAGTGTCAAGCAAATGATCCACTGTTTAGGGGGTCAAATCAAAGATTCCAAAGTGGCACTCAGCCCCTATCCTAACCCTAACCCTAACCCTAACCCTAACCCTAACCCTAACCCTAACCCTAACCCTACACTAACCATAACCCTAACCCCAACCCTAACCTTAACCCTAAACCCTAGTCATTACCCTAACCCCTGACCCCTAACCTTAACCCTTAACCCCTAACCCCAACCTCTAACCCTAACCCTTGACCCCTGACCCTAACCTTAACCCTTAAACCCTAACCCAGAACCCTTACCCTAACCCCAACCCCTAACCTTAACCCTAAACCCTAGTCATTACCCTAACCCCTGACCCCTAACCTTAACCCCTAACCCCGAACCCTTACCCTAACCCCAACCCCTAACCCTAACCCTTGACCTCTAACCCTAACCTTAACCCCGAACCCTTGCCCTAACCCCAAACCCTAACCCTTAATCATAAACCTAACCCCTGACCCCTAACCTTAACCCTTAACTCTAACCCTAACCCCTGACCCTAACCCTTATCCCAACCACATCCCAGCCTGGATCTACGAAGACATTCACGACTCCACCCACCACCCTCCTCCTTCTTTCTTTCCCTCGTACTGCGTGGGAGCGAGAGGGGGCAGGATAACGGCCCGTCAAGGCGGGGGAGAGACCTGCCCCTATAAGGCAACTCTCCCTGGTCCTGACCCCTCTCAACCAGATGTGGAACTCTCTCAACCAGATGTGGAGCTCCCTCATCCCCACCCTGGACCTGATCCCATCCCAGCCTGGATCTACGAGGACATTCATGACTCCACCCATCACCTCCTCCTTCTTTTACTCCCTCGCTCTGCGTGGGAGTGTGAGAGGGGCAGGATAACGGCCCGTCAAGGCGGGGAAGAGACCTGCCCCTATAAGGCAACTCTTCCTGGTCCTGACCCCTCTCACCCAAATCTGTAACTGACCTGTTGTCTCTACTACTAATCAAACTTAAACTTGTTCATTGACCTGTTGTCTCCACTATTAATCTAACTTTAGGTGGATAGTACGGTCAAGAGAGCTATGACGACGTGCGCCGGCCTGTGCATTACCTTTGGTCCCTGTAAACCACCGAGTCGACGGACGAGGTGGGGGGATCATCGAGAAACCTGAAAAATCTAACCCTAACCCTAACCCTCCATTCATTTTCAATATAATACACATTTCCGGTCATAACTTCCGAACGGAAGGTCGTAGAGACTTGGAAACTGCTTCCGTCGAACATAATACGACCACGAGCTTTCCAACGGTACCATCCATGAGCAAATGATCCACTCCTAGCAAAAGTTACAGACCTTTGAACTTGCTTTTCTCTGATTGGACGAGAAGACAAGGTCCCACCCCTTCCTCATTAGTATTATTGGAATCAGGGTACCCGAAAATGGGGGGGTAGCCGAAGAGTCAAGCAAATGATCCACTGTTTAGGGGGTCAAATCAAAGATTCCAAAGTGGCACTCTTGCCTTATCCTAACCCTAACCCTAACCCTAACCCTAACCCTAACCCTAACCCTAACCCTCCCTAACCCTAACCCTAACCCTCCCTAACCCTAACCCTAACCCTAACCCTAACCCTAACCCTAACCCTAACCCTAGCTCTCCAACAAGACCAACCACGAGTCTCTACGACCTTCAGAAGCTGAGATATAAAATATGATTTTTTTTTAAAAATATTTTAGATTTTCTCCCACTTCCCAAAGTCGTAGAAGGTCGAGGGTGGGCTCGTTGGAAAGCTAGACCCCTAATTATGTCTGACGCGAGCAGGTTCCGAAGCTCTACGACCTTCCTATCAAAAGTTATTCAAAAAAAACACTTTTTACCCATGATCCTTTGCTCCAATCGCGAAAACGACACCGTTTGCGAAGTAGTTGTCACCTAGGAGCCCTATATATACATGCTAAGCTAAGTTATAGCTTGGTTAGCAAGTTTTAGCTCGCTAAGCTAGGCTAAGCTAACTTTGAGCCGGCTCAAAAGTGGCTATTACCCCCTATCCTAACCCTAACCCTAACCCTAACCCTAACCCTAACCCTAACCCTAACCCTGGTCCTGACCCCTCTCAACCAGATGTGGAACTCTCTCAACCAGATGTGGAGCTCCCTCATCCCCACCCTGGACCTGATCCCATCCCAGCCTGGATCTACGAGGACATTCATGACTCCACCCATCACCTCCTCCTTCTTTTACTCCCTCGCTCTGCGTGGGAGTGTGAGAGGGGCAGGATAACGGCCCGTCAAGGCGGGGAAGAGACCTGCCCCTATAAGGCAACTCTTCCTGGTCCTGACCCCTCTCACCCAAATCTGTAATTGACCTGTTGTCTCTCCTCCTCTACTACTAAGCAAACCTAAACTTGTAATTGACCTGTTGTCTCTCTACTACTAATCAAACTTTTAGTGGATAGTACGGTCAAGAGAGCCAAATGGACGACGTGCGCTGGCCTGTCGCATTGCCTTTGGTCCCTGTAAACCACCGAGTCGACGGACGAGGTGGGGGGATCATCGAGAAACCTGAAAAATCTAACCCTAACCCTAACCCTAACCCTAACCCTAACCCTAACCCTAACCCTAACTGAACCTAACCATCTCCTGGGGACTTGCCTGAACTCAAACAGTTGACTTAGTGAAAATCTTAGAAAATTTACAAGTATTTTTCCCAAAAGAAGTTTGTTTAATATAGGTACCTATCGACTCCAAATGGCCTGAAACGTGCTCCTAACTACTTTCTGGGTAAACCTTTTTCACCAAAACACTTAGTCAAATTTCAGGAAATTTTCGTCAAATTTCACAATTATTTTTCCCGAAAAAATTTTGTTTATAGATACATATCGACTCCAAATGGCCTAAAACGTGCTCCTAAACACTTTCTGGGGGAACTTTTTTCACCAAAACACTTAGTCAAATTTCAGGAAATTTTCGCTCCATTCATTTTCAATGCGATACACATTTCCGGTCATAACTTCCGAACGGAAGGTCGTAGAGACTTGGAAACTGCTTCCGTCGAACATAATACGACCACGAGCTTTCCAACGGTACCATCCATGAGCAAATGATCCACTCCTAGCAAAAGTTACAGACCTTTGAACTTGCTTTTCTCTGATTGGACGAGAAGACAAGGTCCCACCCCTTCCTCATTAGTATTACTGGAATCAGGGTGCCCAAAAATGGGGGGGTAGCCGAAGTGTAAAGCAAATGATCCACTGTTTAGAGGGTCAAATCAAAGATTCCAAAGTGGCACTCAGCCCCTATCCTAACCCTAACCCTAACCCTAACCCTAACCCTAACCCTAACCCCTAACCCTAACCCTAACCCTAACCCTAACCCTAACCCTAACCCTAACCCTGAATCTCAAGGACCACTGGGGCCAGACTAAAGAGTCCAACACTTACCATGTCTGTTATACTTACCCTAACCAGAGGTAAAAGAAATACAAAATCAGTCATCAGAAAGTGAATAAAACGACTCAAAATGGCCTGAAACGTGCTCCTTAACACTTTCTGGAGGGTCGTTTTTGGACAAAACACTTAGTGTAATTTTTACACCAATTCGCGCCCATTCATTTCCTATGGGGGGACGTTTTGCCCTATATCTCCAGAACAGAAGGTCGGAGAGCTTCGAAACCCGAATCCGTCGGATATATTTAGGGGTCTAGCTCTCCAACAAGACCAACCACGAGTCTCTACGACCTTCGGAAGCTGAGATATGAAATATTATTATTTTTTTTTTTTTTTTTTAGATTTTCTCCCACTTCCCAAAGTCGTAGAAGGTCGAGGGTGGGCTCGTTGGAAAGCTAGACCCCTAATTATGTCTGACGCGAGCAGGTTCCGAAGCTCTACGACCTTCCTATCAAAAGTTATTCAAAAAAAACACTTTTTACCCATGATCCTTTGCTCCAATCGCGAAAACGACACCGTTTGCGAAGTAGCTATCACCTAGGAGCCCTATATATAAATGCTAACCTAAGTTATAGCTTGGTTAGCAAGTTTTAGCTTGCTAAGCTAGGCTAAGCTAACTTTGAGCCGGCTCAAAAGTGGCTATTACCCCCTATCCTAACCCTAACCCTAACCCTAACCCTAACCCTAACCCTAACCCTAACCCTAACCCTAACCCTAACCCTAACCCTAACCCTAACCCTAACCCTAACCCTAACCCTAACCCTAACCCTAACCCTAACCCTAACCCTAACCCTAACCCTAACCCTAACCCTAACCCTAACCCTAACCCTAACCCTAACCCTAACCCTAACCCTAACCCTAACCCTAACCCTAACCCTAACCCTAACCCTAACCCTAACCCTAACCCTAACCCTAACCCTAACCCTAACCCTAACCCTAACCCTAACCCTAACCCTAACCCTAACCCTAACCCTAACCCTAACCCTAACCCTAACCCTAACCCTAACCCTAACCCTAACCCTAACCCTAACCCTAACCCTAACCCTAACCCTAACCCTAACCCTAACCCTAACCCTAACCCTAACCCTAACCCTAACCCTAACCCTAACCCTAACCCTAACCCTAACCCTAACCCTAACCCTAACCCTAACCCTAACCCTAACCCTAACCCTAACCCTAACCCTAACCCTAACCCTAACCCTAACCCTAACCCTAACCCTAACCCTAACCCTAACCCTAACCCTAACCCTAACCCTAACCCTAACCCTAACCCTAACCCTAACCCTAACCCTAACCCTAACCCTAACCCTAACCCTAACCCTAACCCTAACCCTAACCCTAACCCTAACCCTAACCCTAACCCTAACCCTAACCCTAACCCTAACCCTAACCCTAACCCTAACCCTAACCCTAACCCTAACCCTAACCCTAACCCTAACCCTAACCCTAACCCTAACCCTAACCCTAACCCTAACCCTAACCCTAACCCTAACCCTAACCCTAACCCTAACCCTAACCCTAACCCTAACCCTAACCCTAACCCTAACCCTAACCCTAACCCTAACCCTAACCCTAACCCTAACCCTAACCCTAACCCTAACCCTAACCCTAACCCTAACCCTAACCCTAACCCTAACCCTAACCCTAACCCTAACCCTAACCCTAACCCTAACCCTAACCCTAACCCTAACCCTAACCCTAACCCTAACCCTAACCCTAACCCTAACCCTAACCCTAACCCTAACCCTAACCCTAACCCTAACCCTAACCCTAACCCTAACCCTAACCCTAACCCTAACCCTAACCCTAACCCTAACCCTAACCCTAACCCTAACCCTAACCCTAACCCTAACCCTAACCCTAACCCTAACCCTAACCCTAACCCTAACCCTAACCCTAACCCTAACCCTAACCCTAACCCTAACCCTAACCCTAACCCTAACCCTAACCCTAACCCTAACCCTAACCCTAACCCTAACCCTAACCCTAACCCTAACCCTAACCCTAACCCTAACCCTAACCCTAACCCTAACCCTAACCCTAACCCTAACCCTAACCCTAACCCTAACCCTAACCCTAACCCTAACCCTAACCCTAACCCTAACCCTAACCCTAACCCTAACCCTAACCCTAACCCTAACCCTAACCCTAACCCTAACCCTAACCCTAACCCTAACCCTAACCCTAACCCTAACCCTAACCCTAACCCTAACCCTAACCCTAACCCTAACCCTAACCCTAACCCTAACCCTAACCCTAACCCTAACCCTAACCCTAACCCTAACCCTAACCCTAACCCTAACCCTAACCCTAACCCTAACCCTAACCCTAACCCTAACCCTAACCCTAACCCTAACCCTAACCCTAACCCTAACCCTAACCCTAACCCTAACCCTAACCCTAACCCTAACCCTAACCCTAACCCTAACCCTAACCCTAACCCTAACCCTAACCCTAACCCTAACCCTAACCCTAACCCTAACCCTAACCCTAACCCTAACCCTAACCCTAACCCTAACCCTAACCCTAACCCTAACCCTAACCCTAACCCTAACCCTAACCCTAACCCTAACCCTAACCCTAACCCTAACCCTAACCCTAACCCTAACCCTAACCCTAACCCTAACCCTAACCCTAACCCTAACCCTAACCCTAACCCTAACCCTAACCCTAACCCTAACCCTAACCCTAACCCTAACCCTAACCCTAACCCTAACCCTAACCCTAACCCTAACCCTAACCCTAACCCTAACCCTAACCCTAACCCTAACCCTAACCCTAACCCTAACCCTAACCCTAACCCTAACCCTAACCCTAACCCTAACCCTAACCCTAACCCTAACCCTAACCCTAACCCTAACCCTAACCCTAACCCTAACCCTAACCCTAACCCTAACCCTAACCCTAACCCTAACCCTAACCCTAACCCTAACCCTAACCCTAACCCTAACCCTAACCCTAACCCTAACCCTAACCCTAACCCTAACCCTAACCCTAACCCTAACCCTAACCCTAACCCTAACCCTAACCCTAACCCTAACCCTAACCCTAACCCTAACCCTAACCCTAACCCTAACCCTAACCCTAACCCTAACCCTAACCCTAACCCTAACCCTAACCCTAACCCTAACCCTAACCCTAACCCTAACCCTAACCCTAACCCTAACCCTAACCCTAACCCTAACCCTAACCCTAACCCTAACCCTAACCCTAACCCTAACCCTAACCCTAACCCTAACCCTAACCCTAACCCTAACCCTAACCCTAACCCTAACCCTAACCCTAACCCTAACCCTAACCCTAACCCTAACCCTAACCCTAACCCTAACCCTAACCCTAACCCTAACCCTAACCCTAACCCTAACCCTAACCCTAACCCTAACCCTAACCCTAACCCTAACCCTAACCCTAACCCTAACCCTAACCCTAACCCTAACCCTAACCCTAACCCTAACCCTAACCCTAACCCTAACCCTAACCCTAACCCTACGGAAGGTCGTAGAGACTTGGAAACTGCTTCCGTCGAACATAATACGACCACGAGCTTTCCAACGGTACCATCCATGAGCAAATGATCCACTCCTAGCAAAAGTTACAGACCTTTGAACTTGCTTTTCGCTGATTGGACGAGAAGACAAGGTCCCACCCCTTCCTCATTAGTATTCCTGGAATCAGGGTACATGAAAATGGGGGGGTAGCCGAAGTGTCAAGCAAATGATCCACTGTTTAGGGGGTCAAATCAAAGATTCCAAAGTGGCACTCAGCCCCTATCCTAACCCTAACCCTAACCCTAACCCTAACCCTAACCCTAACCCTAACCCTAACCCTAACCCTAACCCTAACCCTAACCCTAACCCTAACCCTAACCCTAACTTCCCAAAGTCGTAGAGGGTCGAGGGTGGGCTCGTTGGACTTCTAGACCCCGAATTAGGTCTGACGCGACCAGGTTCTGAAGCTCTAGGACCTTCCTATCAAAAGTTATTAGCGAATGGGCTATAGCCCATACCTCATTTTACCCCCTTAATCTAACCCTAACCCTAACCCTAACCCTAACCCTAACCCTAACCCTAACCCTAACCCTAACCCTAACCCTAACCCTATCCTAACCCTAACCCTAACCCTAACCCTAACCCTAACCCTAACCCTTCGCTGATTGGACGAGAAGACAAGGTCCCACCCCTTCCTCATTAGTATTCCTGGAATCAGGGTACATGAAAATGGGGGGGTAGCCGAAGTGTCAAGCAAATGATCCACTGTTTAGGGGGTCAAATCAAAGATTCCAAAGTGGCACTCAGCCCCTATCCTAACCCTAACCCTAACCCTAACCCTAACCCTAACCCTAACCCTAACCCTAACCCTAACCTGTTGTCTCTCTACTACTAATCAAACTTTTAGTGGATAGTACGGTCAAGAGAGCCAAATGGACAACGTGCGCTGGCCTGTCGCATTGCCTTTGGTCCCTGTAAACCACCGAGTCGACGGACGAGGTGGGGGGATCATCGAGAAACCTGAAAAATCTAACCCTAACCCTAACCCTAACCCTAACCCTAACCCTAACCCTAACCCTAACTGAACCTAACCATCTCCTGGGGACTTGCCTGAACTCAAACAGTTGACTTAGTGAAAATCTTAGAAAATTTACAAGTATTTTTCCCAAAAGAAGTTTGTTTAATATAGGTACCTATCGACTCCAAATGGCCTGAAACGTGCTCCTAACTACTTTCTGGGTAAACCTTTTTCACCAAAACACTTAGTCAAATTTCAGGAAATTTTCGTCAAATTTCACAATTATTTTTCCCGAAAAAATTTTGTTTATAGATACATATCGACTCCAAATGGCCTAAAACGTGCTCCTAAACACTTTCTGGGGGAACTTTTTTCACCAAAACACTTAGTCAAATTTCAGGAAATTTTCGCTCCATTCATTTTCAATGCGATACACATTTCCGGTCATAACTTCCGAACGGAAGGTCGTAGAGACTTGGAAACTGCTTCCGTCGAACATAATACGACCACGAGCTTTCCAACGGTACCATCCATGAGCAAATGATCCACTCCTAGCAAAAGTTACAGACCTTTGAACTTGCTTTTCGCTGATTGGACGAGAAGACAAGGTCCCACCCCTTCCTCATTAGTATTCCTGGAATCAGGGTACATGAAAATGGGGGGGTAGCCGAAGTGTCAAGCAAATGATCCACTGTTTAGGGGGTCAAATCAAAGATTCCAAAGTGGCACTCAGCCCCTATCCTAACCCTAACCCTAACCCTAACCCTAACCCTAACCCTAACCCTAACCCTAACCCTACACTAACCATAACCCTAACCCCAACCCTAACCTTAACCCTAAACCCTAGTCATTACCCTAACCCCTGACCCCTAACCTTAACCCTTAACCCCTAACCCCAACCTCTAACCCTAACCCTTGACCCCTGACCCTAACCTTAACCCTTAAACCCTAACCCAGAACCCTTACCCTAACCCCAACCCCTAACCTTAACCCTAAACCCTAGTCATTACCCTAACCCCTGACCCCTAACCTTAACCCCTAACCCCGAACCCTTACCCTAACCCCAACCCCTAACCCTAACCCTTGACCTCTAACCCTAACCTTAACCCCGAACCCTTGCCCTAACCCCAAACCCTAACCCTTAATCATAAACCTAACCCCTGACCCCTAACCTTAACCCTTAACTCTAACCCTAACCCCTGACCCTAACCCTTATCCCAACCACATCCCAGCCTGGATCTACGAAGACATTCACGACTCCACCCACCACCCTCCTCCTTCTTTCTTTCCCTCGTACTGCGTGGGAGCGAGAGGGGGCAGGATAACGGCCCGTCAAGGCGGGGGAGAGACCTGCCCCTATAAGGCAACTCTCCCTGGTCCTGACCCCTCTCAACCAGATGTGGAACTCTCTCAACCAGATGTGGAGCTCCCTCATCCCCACCCTGGACCTGATCCCATCCCAGCCTGGATCTACGAGGACATTCATGACTCCACCCATCACCTCCTCCTTCTTTTACTCCCTCGCTCTGCGTGGGAGTGTGAGAGGGGCAGGATAACGGCCCGTCAAGGCGGGGAAGAGACCTGCCCCTATAAGGCAACTCTTCCTGGTCCTGACCCCTCTCACCCAAATCTGTAACTGACCTGTTGTCTCTACTACTAATCAAACTTAAACTTGTTCATTGACCTGTTGTCTCCACTATTAATCTAACTTTAGGTGGATAGTACGGTCAAGAGAGCTATGACGACGTGCGCCGGCCTGTGCATTACCTTTGGTCCCTGTAAACCACCGAGTCGACGGACGAGGTGGGGGGATCATCGAGAAACCTGAAAAATCTAACCCTAACCCTAACCCTCCATTCATTTTCAATATAATACACATTTCCGGTCATAACTTCCGAACGGAAGGTCGTAGAGACTTGGAAACTGCTTCCGTCGAACATAATACGACCACGAGCTTTCCAACGGTACCATCCATGAGCAAATGATCCACTCCTAGCAAAAGTTACAGACCTTTGAACTTGCTTTTCTCTGATTGGACGAGAAGACAAGGTCCCACCCCTTCCTCATTAGTATTATTGGAATCAGGGTACCCGAAAATGGGGGGGTAGCCGAAGAGTCAAGCAAATGATCCACTGTTTAGGGGGTCAAATCAAAGATTCCAAAGTGGCACTCTTGCCTTATCCTAACCCTAACCCTAACCCTAACCCTAACCCTAACCCTAACCCTAACCCTCCCTAACCCTAACCCTAACCCTCCCTAACCCTAACCCTAACCCTAACCCTAACCCTAACCCTAACCCTAACCCTAGCTCTCCAACAAGACCAACCACGAGTCTCTACGACCTTCAGAAGCTGAGATATAAAATATGATTTTTTTTTAAAAATATTTTAGATTTTCTCCCACTTCCCAAAGTCGTAGAAGGTCGAGGGTGGGCTCGTTGGAAAGCTAGACCCCTAATTATGTCTGACGCGAGCAGGTTCCGAAGCTCTACGACCTTCCTATCAAAAGTTATTCAAAAAAAACACTTTTTACCCATGATCCTTTGCTCCAATCGCGAAAACGACACCGTTTGCGAAGTAGTTGTCACCTAGGAGCCCTATATATACATGCTAAGCTAAGTTATAGCTTGGTTAGCAAGTTTTAGCTCGCTAAGCTAGGCTAAGCTAACTTTGAGCCGGCTCAAAAGTGGCTATTACCCCCTATCCTAACCCTAACCCTAACCCTAACCCTAACCCTAACCCTAACCCTAACCCTGGTCCTGACCCCTCTCAACCAGATGTGGAACTCTCTCAACCAGATGTGGAGCTCCCTCATCCCCACCCTGGACCTGATCCCATCCCAGCCTGGATCTACGAGGACATTCATGACTCCACCCATCACCTCCTCCTTCTTTTACTCCCTCGCTCTGCGTGGGAGTGTGAGAGGGGCAGGATAACGGCCCGTCAAGGCGGGGAAGAGACCTGCCCCTATAAGGCAACTCTTCCTGGTCCTGACCCCTCTCACCCAAATCTGTAATTGACCTGTTGTCTCTCCTCCTCTACTACTAAGCAAACCTAAACTTGTAATTGACCTGTTGTCTCTCTACTACTAATCAAACTTTTAGTGGATAGTACGGTCAAGAGAGCCAAATGGACGACGTGCGCTGGCCTGTCGCATTGCCTTTGGTCCCTGTAAACCACCGAGTCGACGGACGAGGTGGGGGGATCATCGAGAAACCTGAAAAATCTAACCCTAACCCTAACCCTAACCCTAACCCTAACCCTAACCCTAACCCTAACTGAACCTAACCATCTCCTGGGGACTTGCCTGAACTCAAACAGTTGACTTAGTGAAAATCTTAGAAAATTTACAAGTATTTTTCCCAAAAGAAGTTTGTTTAATATAGGTACCTATCGACTCCAAATGGCCTGAAACGTGCTCCTAACTACTTTCTGGGTAAACCTTTTTCACCAAAACACTTAGTCAAATTTCAGGAAATTTTCGTCAAATTTCACAATTATTTTTCCCGAAAAAATTTTGTTTATAGATACATATCGACTCCAAATGGCCTAAAACGTGCTCCTAAACACTTTCTGGGGGAACTTTTTTCACCAAAACACTTAGTCAAATTTCAGGAAATTTTCGCTCCATTCATTTTCAATGCGATACACATTTCCGGTCATAACTTCCGAACGGAAGGTCGTAGAGACTTGGAAACTGCTTCCGTCGAACATAATACGACCACGAGCTTTCCAACGGTACCATCCATGAGCAAATGATCCACTCCTAGCAAAAGTTACAGACCTTTGAACTTGCTTTTCTCTGATTGGACGAGAAGACAAGGTCCCACCCCTTCCTCATTAGTATTACTGGAATCAGGGTGCCCAAAAATGGGGGGGTAGCCGAAGTGTAAAGCAAATGATCCACTGTTTAGAGGGTCAAATCAAAGATTCCAAAGTGGCACTCAGCCCCTATCCTAACCCTAACCCTAACCCTAACCCTAACCCTAACCCTAACCCCTAACCCTAACCCTAACCCTAACCCTAACCCTAACCCTAACCCTAACCCTGAATCTCAAGGACCACTGGGGCCAGACTAAAGAGTCCAACACTTACCATGTCTGTTATACTTACCCTAACCAGAGGTAAAAGAAATACAAAATCAGTCATCAGAAAGTGAATAAAACGACTCAAAATGGCCTGAAACGTGCTCCTTAACACTTTCTGGAGGGTCGTTTTTGGACAAAACACTTAGTGTAATTTTTACACCAATTCGCGCCCATTCATTTCCTATGGGGGGACGTTTTGCCCTATATCTCCAGAACAGAAGGTCGGAGAGCTTCGAAACCCGAATCCGTCGGATATATTTAGGGGTCTAGCTCTCCAACAAGACCAACCACGAGTCTCTACGACCTTCGGAAGCTGAGATATGAAATATTATTATTTTTTTTTTTTTTTTTTAGATTTTCTCCCACTTCCCAAAGTCGTAGAAGGTCGAGGGTGGGCTCGTTGGAAAGCTAGACCCCTAATTATGTCTGACGCGAGCAGGTTCCGAAGCTCTACGACCTTCCTATCAAAAGTTATTCAAAAAAAACACTTTTTACCCATGATCCTTTGCTCCAATCGCGAAAACGACACCGTTTGCGAAGTAGCTATCACCTAGGAGCCCTATATATAAATGCTAACCTAAGTTATAGCTTGGTTAGCAAGTTTTAGCTTGCTAAGCTAGGCTAAGCTAACTTTGAGCCGGCTCAAAAGTGGCTATTACCCCCTATCCTAACCCTAACCCTAACCCTAACCCTAACCCTAACCCTAACCCTAACCCTAACCCTAACCCTAACCCTAACCCTAACCCTAACCCTAACCCTAACCCTAACCCTAACCCGAAAACGACACCGTCAGCCAGGTTTCGATTTGGGCCGGTGGCCCAAAGGTGGCTTTTACCCCCTATCCTAACCCTAACCCTAACCCTAACCCTAACCCTAACCCTAACCCTAACCCTAACCCTAACCCTAACCCTAACCCTAACCCTAACCCTAACCCTAACCCTAACCCTAACCCTAACCCTAACCCTAACCCTAACCCTAACCCTAACCCTAACCCTAACCCTAACCCTAACCCTAACCCTAACCCTAACCCTAACCCTAACCCTAACCCTAACCCTAACCCTAACCCTAACCCTAACCCTAACCCTAACCCTTAGGGGACATTTACAAAAGAAACACTCAGCTCCCCTGGACCGAGATGAGGTCTAACACCCCGCCTGGCAGGCTTACAGGGGCTAAGACATTTGAAAACCTGGCCAAGGACCTGGCAGAGAAGCCGTGCTTCCCTGTGCCGCACACGTTCGCGAGGGCAAGGGTGCTGGTGGAAAAGGCTGGAAAAAATGTTGAGGAGTGTCTCCTCCAAGGGTTCCTGGCGGAGACCTACACATTCTTTCCAGACCTGAAATTCAGGGACCTTAGAGGCTCAAGGAGGGTGTGGTGGAACTTCAGAGACTGGATCCAGGTCCACAGCGTTGACCAGGGGCCCCTGGCCATGTCAGTGCTGGCAGACAAGACCCTCCAGGTACTGACTGAGGTTGAGTGCAGGGGACTGACCTACAGCAGGAACCTGGAGGTCTACAGGGACCATGGCATGCCATGGATGGCCAAGGTCCTTGAGCGGCTGCCAAAGCTGCTGAAAGGAAGACTTGAGCTTCTAACATTGACATTCATATCTTGTGTTGGCATGATAATGAATGGGGTGTTTGTGGACTATGTCCACCTGGTCAGCTTATTGACCGAGATGTCCCGGGGGGGGATTGGCCAGGAAAACCTGCAGAAACATCTGATCTTGTCCAGGTTTACCTTGGACAAGATCAAAAATGCTAAGATTTGGAGTCTGCACCAGGACATTCCCCACAGGTTGCTCGCCAAGCCGGTGACAGTGAAAACCCTGAAAGCGCCACCTGAGGTACGTGAAGACCCTGTCCAGCCGCTGGAAGATGTCCAGGGAGTGGAGGAACAGGACGAAATCAGGCCCCCCGTCCACACAACCGCACTGTTCCTTCCGCCAAACAGCAGGCCCAGGTGGACAGAGATGGAGGAGGCTCTGATTCCGTTAGAGAAATCCAAGGGACCAAAAGAGGCGTACCAGGAGTACCTGAGGAAATGTCTGGCTAAGAAGATTGTGGCCAGACCTTTCAACCCGTTCAGGAGAAAGAGACAAAATCTTCAAAAATAAACTCCTGTTCTGTCTGTAAATAGTTTTGTAAATGTGTTCATTGTTTTTTGACTGTTATTGTTTTGGATGTTTGTTAAATTAGTTATGCTTAGATCCGTTTTTTTAGGGTTAGGATTAGGTTAGTTAGGTTAGTAGGGATTGTAGTTCAGTTCATTGATTAAAAAAAAAAAAAAAAAAAAAAAAAAAACCCTCCACAAGGACTCTGCCTTGACGTGGCGTGGGGGCTTGCGTGCCTCAGTGGTCCTAGGGATTCTCCAGAATGGGTGTACCCAGCACAGCATACTCCTGCCTTACCACACAGGAGTAAGTTGTGCTGGGTGCACCCATTCTGGGAATCCCAAGGACCACTGGGGCCAGACTAAAGAGTCCAGTATGTATCATGTCCGTTATATTTACCCTAACCAAATAGAGGTAAAATAAATAGAAAATCGGTCATCAGAAAGATAAGCAAACAACTCAAAATGACCTGAAACGTGCTCCTAAACACTTTCTGGAGGGTCGTTTTTGGACAAAACACTTAGTGTAATTTTTACACCAATTCGCGCCCATTCATTTCCTATGGGGGGACGTTTTGCCCTATATCTCCAGAACAGAAGGTCGGAGAGCTTCGAAACCCGAATCCGTCGGATATATTTAGGGGTCTAGCTCTCCAACAAGACCAACCACGAGTCTCTAAGACCTTCAGAAGCTGAGATAAAAAATATGATTTTTTTTTTTTTTTTTTTAGATTTTCTCCCACTTCCCAAAGTCGTAGAAGGTCGAGGGTGGGCTCGTTGGAAAGCTAGACCCCTAATTATGTCTGACGCGAGCAGGTCCCGAAGCTCTACGACCTTCCTATCAAAAGTTATTCAAAAAAATCACTTTTTACCCATGATCCTTTGCTCCAATCGCGAAAACGACACCGTCAGCCAGGTTTCGATTTGGGCCGGTGGCCCAAAGGTGGCTTTTACCCCCTATCCTAACCCTAACCCTAACCCTAACCCTAACCCTAACCCTAACCCTAACCCTAACCCTAACCCTAACCCTAACCCTAACCCTAACCCTAACCCTAACCCTAACCCTAACCCTAACCCTAACCCTAACCCTAACCCTAACCCTAACCCTAACCCTAACCCTAACCCTAACCCTAACCCTAACCCTAACCCTTAGGGGACATTTACAAAAGAAACACTCAGCTCCCCTGGACCGAGATGAGGTCTAACACCCCGCCTGGCAGGCTTACAGGGGCTAAGACATTTGAAAACCTGGCCAAGGACCTGGCAGAGAAGCCGTGCTTCCCTGTGCCGCACACGTTCGCGAGGGCAAGGGTGCTGGTGGAAAAGGCTGGAAAAAATGTTGAGGAGTGTCTCCTCCAAGGGTTCCTGGCGGAGACCTACACATTCTTTCCAGACCTGAAATTCAGGGACCTTAGAGGCTCAAGGAGGGTGTGGTGGAACTTCAGAGACTGGATCCAGGTCCACAGCGTTGACCAGGGGCCCCTGGCCATGTCAGTGCTGGCAGACAAGACCCTCCAGGTACTGACTGAGGTTGAGTGCAGGGGACTGACCTACAGCAGGAACCTGGAGGTCTACAGGGACCATGGCATGCCATGGATGGCCAAGGTCCTTGAGCGGCTGCCAAAGCTGCTGAAAGGAAGACTTGAGCTTCTAACATTGACATTCATATCTTGTGTTGGCATGATAATGAATGGGGTGTTTGTGGACTATGTCCACCTGGTCAGCTTATTGACCGAGATGTCCCGGGGGGGGATTGGCCAGGAAAACCTGCAGAAACATCTGATCTTGTCCAGGTTTACCTTGGACAAGATCAAAAATGCTAAGATTTGGAGTCTGCACCAGGACATTCCCCACAGGTTGCTCGCCAAGCCGGTGACAGTGAAAACCCTGAAAGCGCCACCTGAGGTACGTGAAGACCCTGTCCAGCCGCTGGAAGATGTCCAGGGAGTGGAGGAACAGGACGAAATCAGGCCCCCCGTCCACACAACCGCACTGTTCCTTCCGCCAAACAGCAGGCCCAGGTGGACAGAGATGGAGGAGGCTCTGATTCCGTTAGAGAAATCCAAGGGACCAAAAGAGGCGTACCAGGAGTACCTGAGGAAATGTCTGGCTAAGAAGATTGTGGCCAGACCTTTCAACCCGTTCAGGAGAAAGAGACAAAATCTTCAAAAATAAACTCCTGTTCTGTCTGTAAATAGTTTTGTAAATGTGTTCATTGTTTTTTGACTGTTATTGTTTTGGATGTTTGTTAAATTAGTTATGCTTAGATCCGTTTTTTTAGGGTTAGGATTAGGTTAGTTAGGTTAGTAGGGATTGTAGTTCAGTTCATTGATTAAAAAAAAAAAAAAAAAAAAAAAAAAAAACCCTCCACAAGGACTCTGCCTTGACGTGGCGTGGGGGCTTGCGTGCCTCAGTGGTCCTAGGGATTCTCCAGAATGGGTGTACCCAGCACAGCATACTCCTGCCTTACCACACAGGAGTAAGTTGTGCTGGGTGCACCCATTCTGGGAATCCCAAGGACCACTGGGGCCAGACTAAAGAGTCCAGTATGTATCATGTCCGTTATATTTACCCTAACCAAATAGAGGTAAAATAAATAGAAAATCGGTCATCAGAAAGATAAGCAAACAACTCAAAATGACCTGAAACGTGCTCCTAAACACTTTCTGGAGGGTCGTTTTTGGACAAAACACTTAGTGTAATTTTTACACCAATTCGCGCCCATTCATTTCCTATGGGGGGACGTTTTGCCCTATATCTCCAGAACAGAAGGTCGGAGAGCTTCGAAACCCGAATCCGTCGGATATATTTAGGGGTCTAGCTCTCCAACAAGACCAACCACGAGTCTCTAAGACCTTCAGAAGCTGAGATAAAAAATATGATTTTTTTTTTTTTTTTTTTAGATTTTCTCCCACTTCCCAAAGTCGTAGAAGGTCGAGGGTGGGCTCGTTGGAAAGCTAGACCCCTAATTATGTCTGACGCGAGCAGGTCCCGAAGCTCTACGACCTTCCTATCAAAAGTTATTCAAAAAAATCACTTTTTACCCATGATCCTTTGCTCCAATCGCGAAAACGACACCGTCAGCCAGGTTTCGATTTGGGCCGGTGGCCCAAAGGTGGCTTTTACCCCCTATCCTAACCCTAACCCTAACCCTAACCCTAACCCTAACCCTAACCCTAACCCTAACCCTAACCCTAACCCTAACCCTAACCCTAACCCTAACCCTAACCCTAACCCTAACCCTAACCCTAACCCTAACCCTAACCCTAACCCTAACCCTAACCCTAACCCTAACCCTAACCCTAACCCTAACCCTAACCCTAACCCTAACCCTAACCCTAACCCTAACCCTAACCCTAACCCTAACCCTAACCCTAACCCTAACCCTAACCCTAACCCTAACCCTTAGGGGACATTTACAAAAGAAACACTCAGCTCCCCTGGACCGAGATGAGGTCTAACACCCCGCCTGGCAGGCTTACAGGGGCTAAGACATTTGAAAACCTGGCCAAGGACCTGGCAGAGAAGCCGTGCTTCCCTGTGCCGCACACGTTCGCGAGGGCAAGGGTGCTGGTGGAAAAGGCTGGAAAAAATGTTGAGGAGTGTCTCCTCCAAGGGTTCCTGGCGGAGACCTACACATTCTTTCCAGACCTGAAATTCAGGGACCTTAGAGGCTCAAGGAGGGTGTGGTGGAACTTCAGAGACTGGATCCAGGTCCACAGCGTTGACCAGGGGCCCCTGGCCATGTCAGTGCTGGCAGACAAGACCCTCCAGGTACTGACTGAGGTTGAGTGCAGGGGACTGACCTACAGCAGGAACCTGGAGGTCTACAGGGACCATGGCATGCCATGGATGGCCAAGGTCCTTGAGCGGCTGCCAAAGCTGCTGAAAGGAAGACTTGAGCTTCTAACATTGACATTCATATCTTGTGTTGGCATGATAATGAATGGGGTGTTTGTGGACTATGTCCACCTGGTCAGCTTATTGACCGAGATGTCCCGGGGGGGGATTGGCCAGGAAAACCTGCAGAAACATCTGATCTTGTCCAGGTTTACCTTGGACAAGATCAAAAATGCTAAGATTTGGAGTCTGCACCAGGACATTCCCCACAGGTTGCTCGCCAAGCCGGTGACAGTGAAAACCCTGAAAGCGCCACCTGAGGTACGTGAAGACCCTGTCCAGCCGCTGGAAGATGTCCAGGGAGTGGAGGAACAGGACGAAATCAGGCCCCCCGTCCACACAACCGCACTGTTCCTTCCGCCAAACAGCAGGCCCAGGTGGACAGAGATGGAGGAGGCTCTGATTCCGTTAGAGAAATCCAAGGGACCAAAAGAGGCGTACCAGGAGTACCTGAGGAAATGTCTGGCTAAGAAGATTGTGGCCAGACCTTTCAACCCGTTCAGGAGAAAGAGACAAAATCTTCAAAAATAAACTCCTGTTCTGTCTGTAAATAGTTTTGTAAATGTGTTCATTGTTTTTTGACTGTTATTGTTTTGGATGTTTGTTAAATTAGTTATGCTTAGATCCGTTTTTTTAGGGTTAGGATTAGGTTAGTTAGGTTAGTAGGGATTGTAGTTCAGTTCATTGATTAAAAAAAAAAAAAAAAAAAAAAAAAAAACCCTCCACAAGGACTCTGCCTTGACGTGGCGTGGGGGCTTGCGTGCCTCAGTGGTCCTAGGGATTCTCCAGAATGGGTGTACCCAGCACAGCATACTCCTGCCTTACCACACAGGAGTAAGTTGTGCTGGGTGCACCCATTCTGGGAATCCCAAGGACCACTGGGGCCAGACTAAAGAGTCCAGTATGTATCATGTCCGTTATATTTACCCTAACCAAATAGAGGTAAAATAAATAGAAAATCGGTCATCAGAAAGATAAGCAAACAACTCAAAATGACCTGAAACGTGCTCCTAAACACTTTCTGGAGGGTCGTTTTTGGACAAAACACTTAGTGTAATTTTTACACCAATTCGCGCCCATTCATTTCCTATGGGGGGACGTTTTGCCCTATATCTCCAGAACAGAAGGTCGGAGAGCTTCGAAACCCGAATCCGTCGGATATATTTAGGGGTCTAGCTCTCCAACAAGACCAACCACGAGTCTCTAAGACCTTCAGAAGCTGAGATAAAAAATATGATTTTTTTTTTTTTTTTTTTAGATTTTCTCCCACTTCCCAAAGTCGTAGAAGGTCGAGGGTGGGCTCGTTGGAAAGCTAGACCCCTAATTATGTCTGACGCGAGCAGGTCCCGAAGCTCTACGACCTTCCTATCAAAAGTTATTCAAAAAAATCACTTTTTACCCATGATCCTTTGCTCCAATCGCGAAAACGACACCGTCAGCCAGGTTTCGATTTGGGCCGGTGGCCCAAAGGTGGCTTTTACCCCCTATCCTAACCCTAACCCTAACCCCTAACCCTAACCCCAGACTTAACCCCAGACTTAACCCCAGACTTAACCCCAGACTTAACCCCAGACTTAACCCCAGACTTAACCCCAGACTTAACCCCAGACTTAACCCCAGACTTAACCCCAGACTTAACCCCAGACTTAACCCCAGACTTAACCCCAGACTTAACCCCAGACTTAACCCCAGACTTAACCCCAGACTTAACCCCAGACTTAACCCCAGACTTAACCCCAGACTTAACCCCAGACTTAACCCCAGACTTAACCCCAGACTTAACCCCAGACTTAACCCCAGACTTAACCCCAGACTTAACCCCAGACTTAACCCCAGACTTAACCCCAGACTTAACCCCAGACTTAACCCCAGACTTAACCCCAGACTTAACCCCAGACTTAACCCCAGACTTAACCCCAGACTTAACCCCAGACTTAACCCCAGACTTAACCCCAGACTTAACCCCAGACTTAACCCCAGACTTAACCCCAGACTTAACCCCAGACTTAACCCCAGACTTAACCCCAGACTTAACCCCAGACTTAACCCCAGACTTAACCCCAGACTTAACCCCAGACTTAACCCCAGACTTAACCCCAGACTTAACCCCAGACTTAACCCCAGACTTAACCCCAGACTTAACCCCAGACTTAACCCCAGACTTAACCCCAGACTTAACCCCAGACTTAACCCCAGACTTAACCCCAGACTTAACCCCAGACTTAACCCCAGACTTAACCCCAGACTTAACCCCAGACTTAACCCCAGACTTAACCCCAGACTTAACCCCAGACTTAACCCCAGACTTAACCCCAGACTTAACCCCAGACTTAACCCCAGACTTAACCCCAGACTTAACCCCAGACTTAACCCCAGACTTAACCCCAGACTTAACCCCAGACTTAACCCCAGACTTAACCCCAGACTTAACCCCAGACTTAACCCCAGACTTAACCCCAGACTTAACCCCAGACTTAACCCCAGACTTAACCCCAGACTTAACCCCAGACTTAACCCCAGACTTAACCCCAGACTTAACCCCAGACTTAACCCCAGACTTAACCCCAGACTTAACCCCAGACTTAACCCCAGACTTAACCCCAGACTTAACCCCAGACTTAACCCCAGACTTAACCCCAGACTTAACCCCAGACTTAACCCCAGACTTAACCCCAGACTTAACCCCAGACTTAACCCCAGACTTAACCCCAGACTTAACCCCAGACTTAACCCCAGACTTAACCCCAGACTTAACCCCAGACTTAACCCCAGACTTAACCCCAGACTTAACCCCAGACTTAACCCCAGACTTAACCCCAGACTTAACCCCAGACTTAACCCCAGACTTAACCCCAGACTTAACCCCAGACTTAACCCCAGACTTAACCCCAGACTTAACCCCAGACTTAACCCCAGACTTAACCCCAGACTTAACCCCAGACTTAACCCCAGACTTAACCCCAGACTTAACCCCAGACTTAACCCCAGACTTAACCCCAGACTTAACCCCAGACTTAACCCCAGACTTAACCCCAGACTTAACCCCAGACTTAACCCCAGACTTAACCCCAGACTTAACCCCAGACTTAACCCCAGACTTAACCCCAGACTTAACCCCAGACTTAACCCCAGACTTAACCCCAGACTTAACCCCAGACTTAACCCCAGACTTAACCCCAGACTTAACCCCAGACTTAACCCCAGACTTAACCCCAGACTTAACCCCAGACTTAACCCCAGACTTAACCCCAGACTTAACCCCAGACTTAACCCCAGACTTAACCCCAGACTTAACCCCAGACTTAACCCCAGACTTAACCCCAGACTTAACCCCAGACTTAACCCCAGACTTAACCCCAGACTTAACCCCAGACTTAACCCCAGACTTAACCCCAGACTTAACCCCAGACTTAACCCCAGACTTAACCCCAGACTTAACCCCAGACTTAACCCCAGACTTAACCCCAGACTTAACCCCAGACTTAACCCCAGACTTAACCCCAGACTTAACCCCAGACTTAACCCCAGACTTAACCCCAGACTTAACCCCAGACTTAACCCCAGACTTAACCCCAGACTTAACCCCAGACTTAACCCCAGACTTAACCCCAGACTTAACCCCAGACTTAACCCCAGACTTAACCCCAGACTTAACCCCAGACTTAACCCCAGACTTAACCCCAGACTTAACCCCAGACTTAACCCCAGACTTAACCCCAGACTTAACCCCAGACTTAACCCCAGACTTAACCCCAGACTTAACCCCAGACTTAACCCCAGACTTAACCCCAGACTTAACCCCAGACTTAACCCCAGACTTAACCCCAGACTTAACCCCAGACTTAACCCCAGACTTAACCCCAGACTTAACCCCAGACTTAACCCCAGACTTAACCCCAGACTTAACCCCAGACTTAACCCCAGACTTAACCCCAGACTTAACCCCAGACTTAACCCCAGACTTAACCCCAGACTTAACCCCAGACTTAACCCCAGACTTAACCCCAGACTTAACCCCAGACTTAACCCCAGACTTAACCCCAGACTTAACCCCAGACTTAACCCCAGACTTAACCCCAGACTTAACCCCAGACTTAACCCCAGACTTAACCCCAGACTTAACCCCAGACTTAACCCCAGACTTAACCCCAGACTTAACCCCAGACTTAACCCCAGACTTAACCCCAGACTTAACCCCAGACTTAACCCCAGACTTAACCCCAGACTTAACCCCAGACTTAACCCCAGACTTAACCCCAGACTTAACCCCAGACTTAACCCCAGACTTAACCCCAGACTTAACCCCAGACTTAACCCCAGACTTAACCCCAGACTTAACCCCAGACTTAACCCCAGACTTAACCCCAGACTTAACCCCAGACTTAACCCCAGACTTAACCCCAGACTTAACCCCAGACTTAACCCCAGACTTAACCCCAGACTTAACCCCAGACTTAACCCCAGACTTAACCCCAGACTTAACCCCAGACTTAACCCCAGACTTAACCCCAGACTTAACCCCAGACTTAACCCCAGACTTAACCCCAGACTTAACCCCAGACTTAACCCCAGACTTAACCCCAGACTTAACCCCAGACTTAACCCCAGACTTAACCCCAGACTTAACCCCAGACTTAACCCCAGACTTAACCCCAGACTTAACCCCAGACTTAACCCCAGACTTAACCCCAGACTTAACCCCAGACTTAACCCCAGACTTAACCCCAGACTTAACCCCAGACTTAACCCCAGACTTAACCCCAGACTTAACCCCAGACTTAACCCCAGACTTAACCCCAGACTTAACCCCAGACTTAACCCCAGACTTAACCCCAGACTTAACCCCAGACTTAACCCCAGACTTAACCCCAGACTTAACCCCAGACTTAACCCCAGACTTAACCCCAGACTTAACCCCAGACTTAACCCCAGACTTAACCCCAGACTTAACCCCAGACTTAACCCCAGACTTAACCCCAGACTTAACCCCAGACTTAACCCCAGACTTAACCCCAGACTTAACCCCAGACTTAACCCCAGACTTAACCCCAGACTTAACCCCAGACTTAACCCCAGACTTAACCCCAGACTTAACCCCAGACTTAACCCCAGACTTAACCCCAGACTTAACCCCAGACTTAACCCCAGACTTAACCCCAGACTTAACCCCAGACTTAACCCCAGACTTAACCCCAGACTTAACCCCAGACTTAACCCCAGACTTAACCCCAGACTTAACCCCAGACTTAACCCCAGACTTAACCCCAGACTTAACCCCAGACTTAACCCCAGACTTAACCCCAGACTTAACCCCAGACTTAACCCCAGACTTAACCCCAGACTTAACCCCAGACTTAACCCCAGACTTAACCCCAGACTTAACCCCAGACTTAACCCCAGACTTAACCCCAGACTTAACCCCAGACTTAACCCCAGACTTAACCCCAGACTTAACCCCAGACTTAACCCCAGACTTAACCCCAGACTTAACCCCAGACTTAACCCCAGACTTAACCCCAGACTTAACCCCAGACTTAACCCCAGACTTAACCCCAGACTTAACCCCAGACTTAACCCCAGACTTAACCCCAGACTTAACCCCAGACTTAACCCCAGACTTAACCCCAGACTTAACCCCAGACTTAACCCCAGACTTAACCCCAGACTTAACCCCAGACTTAACCCCAGACTTAACCCCAGACTTAACCCCAGACTTAACCCCAGACTTAACCCCAGACTTAACCCCAGACTTAACCCCAGACTTAACCCCAGACTTAACCCCAGACTTAACCCCAGACTTAACCCCAGACTTAACCCCAGACTTAACCCCAGACTTAACCCCAGACTTAACCCCAGACTTAACCCCAGACTTAACCCCAGACTTAACCCCAGACTTAACCCCAGACTTAACCCCAGACTTAACCCCAGACTTAACCCCAGACTTAACCCCAGACTTAACCCCAGACTTAACCCCAGACTTAACCCCAGACTTAACCCCAGACTTAACCCCAGACTTAACCCCAGACTTAACCCCAGACTTAACCCCAGACTTAACCCCAGACTTAACCCCAGACTTAACCCCAGACTTAACCCCAGACTTAACCCCAGACTTAACCCCAGACTTAACCCCAGACTTAACCCCAGACTTAACCCCAGACTTAACCCCAGACTTAACCCCAGACTTAACCCCAGACTTAACCCCAGACTTAACCCCAGACTTAACCCCAGACTTAACCCCAGACTTAACCCCAGACTTAACCCCAGACTTAACCCCAGACTTAACCCCAGACTTAACCCCAGACTTAACCCCAGACTTAACCCCAGACTTAACCCCAGACTTAACCCCAGACTTAACCCCAGACTTAACCCCAGACTTAACCCCAGACTTAACCCCAGACTTAACCCCAGACTTAACCCCAGACTTAACCCCAGACTTAACCCCAGACTTAACCCCAGACTTAACCCCAGACTTAACCCCAGACTTAACCCCAGACTTAACCCCAGACTTAACCCCAGACTTAACCCCAGACTTAACCCCAGACTTAACCCCAGACTTAACCCCAGACTTAACCCCAGACTTAACCCCAGACTTAACCCCAGACTTAACCCCAGACTTAACCCCAGACTTAACCCCAGACTTAACCCCAGACTTAACCCCAGACTTAACCCCAGACTTAACCCCAGACTTAACCCCAGACTTAACCCCAGACTTAACCCCAGACTTAACCCCAGACTTAACCCCAGACTTAACCCCAGACTTAACCCCAGACTTAACCCCAGACTTAACCCCAGACTTAACCCCAGACTTAACCCCAGACTTAACCCCAGACTTAACCCCAGACTTAACCCCAGACTTAACCCCAGACTTAACCCCAGACTTAACCCCAGACTTAACCCCAGACTTAACCCCAGACTTAACCCCAGACTTAACCCCAGACTTAACCCCAGACTTAACCCCAGACTTAACCCCAGACTTAACCCCAGACTTAACCCCAGACTTAACCCCAGACTTAACCCCAGACTTAACCCCAGACTTAACCCCAGACTTAACCCCAGACTTAACCCCAGACTTAACCCCAGACTTAACCCCAGACTTAACCCCAGACTTAACCCCAGACTTAACCCCAGACTTAACCCCAGACTTAACCCCAGACTTAACCCCAGACTTAACCCCAGACTTAACCCCAGACTTAACCCCAGACTTAACCCCAGACTTAACCCCAGACTTAACCCCAGACTTAACCCCAGACTTAACCCCAGACTTAACCCCAGACTTAACCCCAGACTTAACCCCAGACTTAACCCCAGACTTAACCCCAGACTTAACCCCAGACTTAACCCCAGACTTAACCCCAGACTTAACCCCAGACTTAACCCCAGACTTAACCCCAGACTTAACCCCAGACTTAACCCCAGACTTAACCCCAGACTTAACCCCAGACTTAACCCCAGACTTAACCCCAGACTTAACCCCAGACTTAACCCCAGACTTAACCCCAGACTTAACCCCAGACTTAACCCCAGACTTAACCCCAGACTTAACCCCAGACTTAACCCCAGACTTAACCCCAGACTTAACCCCAGACTTAACCCCAGACTTAACCCCAGACTTAACCCCAGACTTAACCCCAGACTTAACCCCAGACTTAACCCCAGACTTAACCCCAGACTTAACCCCAGACTTAACCCCAGACTTAACCCCAGACTTAACCCCAGACTTAACCCCAGACTTAACCCCAGACTTAACCCCAGACTTAACCCCAGACTTAACCCCAGACTTAACCCCAGACTTAACCCCAGACTTAACCCCAGACTTAACCCCAGACTTAACCCCAGACTTAACCCCAGACTTAACCCCAGACTTAACCCCAGACTTAACCCCAGACTTAACCCCAGACTTAACCCCAGACTTAACCCCAGACTTAACCCCAGACTTAACCCCAGACTTAACCCCAGACTTAACCCCAGACTTAACCCCAGACTTAACCCCAGACTTAACCCCAGACTTAACCCCAGACTTAACCCCAGACTTAACCCCAGACTTAACCCCAGACTTAACCCCAGACTTAACCCCAGACTTAACCCCAGACTTAACCCCAGACTTAACCCCAGACTTAACCCCAGACTTAACCCCAGACTTAACCCCAGACTTAACCCCAGACTTAACCCCAGACTTAACCCCAGACTTAACCCCAGACTTAACCCCAGACTTAACCCCAGACTTAACCCCAGACTTAACCCCAGACTTAACCCCAGACTTAACCCCAGACTTAACCCCAGACTTAACCCCAGACTTAACCCCAGACTTAACCCCAGACTTAACCCCAGACTTAACCCCAGACTTAACCCCAGACTTAACCCCAGACTTAACCCCAGACTTAACCCCAGACTTAACCCCAGACTTAACCCCAGACTTAACCCCAGACTTAACCCCAGACTTAACCCCAGACTTAACCCCAGACTTAACCCCAGACTTAACCCCAGACTTAACCCCAGACTTAACCCCAGACTTAACCCCAGACTTAACCCCAGACTTAACCCCAGACTTAACCCCAGACTTAACCCCAGACTTAACCCCAGACTTAACCCCAGACTTAACCCCAGACTTAACCCCAGACTTAACCCCAGACTTAACCCCAGACTTAACCCCAGACTTAACCCCAGACTTAACCCCAGACTTAACCCCAGACTTAACCCCAGACTTAACCCCAGACTTAACCCCAGACTTAACCCCAGACTTAACCCCAGACTTAACCCCAGACTTAACCCCAGACTTAACCCCAGACTTAACCCCAGACTTAACCCCAGACTTAACCCCAGACTTAACCCCAGACTTAACCCCAGACTTAACCCCAGACTTAACCCCAGACTTAACCCCAGACTTAACCCCAGACTTAACCCCAGACTTAACCCCAGACTTAACCCCAGACTTAACCCCAGACTTAACCCCAGACTTAACCCCAGACTTAACCCCAGACTTAACCCCAGACTTAACCCCAGACTTAACCCCAGACTTAACCCCAGACTTAACCCCAGACTTAACCCCAGACTTAACCCCAGACTTAACCCCAGACTTAACCCCAGACTTAACCCCAGACTTAACCCCAGACTTAACCCCAGACTTAACCCCAGACTTAACCCCAGACTTAACCCCAGACTTAACCCCAGACTTAACCCCAGACTTAACCCCAGACTTAACCCCAGACTTAACCCCAGACTTAACCCCAGACTTAACCCCAGACTTAACCCCAGACTTAACCCCAGACTTAACCCCAGACTTAACCCCAGACTTAACCCCAGACTTAACCCCAGACTTAACCCCAGACTTAACCCCAGACTTAACCCCAGACTTAACCCCAGACTTAACCCCAGACTTAACCCCAGACTTAACCCCAGACTTAACCCCAGACTTAACCCCAGACTTAACCCCAGACTTAACCCCAGACTTAACCCCAGACTTAACCCCAGACTTAACCCCAGACTTAACCCCAGACTTAACCCCAGACTTAACCCCAGACTTAACCCCAGACTTAACCCCAGACTTAACCCCAGACTTAACCCCAGACTTAACCCCAGACTTAACCCCAGACTTAACCCCAGACTTAACCCCAGACTTAACCCCAGACTTAACCCCAGACTTAACCCCAGACTTAACCCCAGACTTAACCCCAGACTTAACCCCAGACTTAACCCCAGACTTAACCCCAGACTTAACCCCAGACTTAACCCCAGACTTAACCCCAGACTTAACCCCAGACTTAACCCCAGACTTAACCCCAGACTTAACCCCAGACTTAACCCCAGACTTAACCCCAGACTTAACCCCAGACTTAACCCCAGACTTAACCCCAGACTTAACCCCAGACTTAACCCCAGACTTAACCCCAGACTTAACCCCAGACTTAACCCCAGACTTAACCCCAGACTTAACCCCAGACTTAACCCCAGACTTAACCCCAGACTTAACCCCAGACTTAACCCCAGACTTAACCCCAGACTTAACCCCAGACTTAACCCCAGACTTAACCCCAGACTTAACCCCAGACTTAACCCCAGACTTAACCCCAGACTTAACCCCAGACTTAACCCCAGACTTAACCCCAGACTTAACCCCAGACTTAACCCCAGACTTAACCCCAGACTTAACCCCAGACTTAACCCCAGACTTAACCCCAGACTTAACCCCAGACTTAACCCCAGACTTAACCCCAGACTTAACCCCAGACTTAACCCCAGACTTAACCCCAGACTTAACCCCAGACTTAACCCCAGACTTAACCCCAGACTTAACCCCAGACTTAACCCCAGACTTAACCCCAGACTTAACCCCAGACTTAACCCCAGACTTAACCCCAGACTTAACCCCAGACTTAACCCCAGACTTAACCCCAGACTTAACCCCAGACTTAACCCCAGACTTAACCCCAGACTTAACCCCAGACTTAACCCCAGACTTAACCCCAGACTTAACCCCAGACTTAACCCCAGACTTAACCCCAGACTTAACCCCAGACTTAACCCCAGACTTAACCCCAGACTTAACCCCAGACTTAACCCCAGACTTAACCCCAGACTTAACCCCAGACTTAACCCCAGACTTAACCCCAGACTTAACCCCAGACTTAACCCCAGACTTAACCCCAGACTTAACCCCAGACTTAACCCCAGACTTAACCCCAGACTTAACCCCAGACTTAACCCCAGACTTAACCCCAGACTTAACCCCAGACTTAACCCCAGACTTAACCCCAGACTTAACCCCAGACTTAACCCCAGACTTAACCCCAGACTTAACCCCAGACTTAACCCCAGACTTAACCCCAGACTTAACCCCAGACTTAACCCCAGACTTAACCCCAGACTTAACCCCAGACTTAACCCCAGACTTAACCCCAGACTTAACCCCAGACTTAACCCCAGACTTAACCCCAGACTTAACCCCAGACTTAACCCCAGACTTAACCCCAGACTTAACCCCAGACTTAACCCCAGACTTAACCCCAGACTTAACCCCAGACTTAACCCCAGACTTAACCCCAGACTTAACCCCAGACTTAACCCCAGACTTAACCCCAGACTTAACCCCAGACTTAACCCCAGACTTAACCCCAGACTTAACCCCAGACTTAACCCCAGACTTAACCCCAGACTTAACCCCAGACTTAACCCCAGACTTAACCCCAGACTTAACCCCAGACTTAACCCCAGACTTAACCCCAGACTTAACCCCAGACTTAACCCCAGACTTAACCCCAGACTTAACCCCAGACTTAACCCCAGACTTAACCCCAGACTTAACCCCAGACTTAACCCCAGACTTAACCCCAGACTTAACCCCAGACTTAACCCCAGACTTAACCCCAGACTTAACCCCAGACTTAACCCCAGACTTAACCCCAGACTTAACCCCAGACTTAACCCCAGACTTAACCCCAGACTTAACCCCAGACTTAACCCCAGACTTAACCCCAGACTTAACCCCAGACTTAACCCCAGACTTAACCCCAGACTTAACCCCAGACTTAACCCCAGACTTAACCCCAGACTTAACCCCAGACTTAACCCCAGACTTAACCCCAGACTTAACCCCAGACTTAACCCCAGACTTAACCCCAGACTTAACCCCAGACTTAACCCCAGACTTAACCCCAGACTTAACCCCAGACTTAACCCCAGACTTAACCCCAGACTTAACCCCAGACTTAACCCCAGACTTAACCCCAGACTTAACCCCAGACTTAACCCCAGACTTAACCCCAGACTTAACCCCAGACTTAACCCCAGACTTAACCCCAGACTTAACCCCAGACTTAACCCCAGACTTAACCCCAGACTTAACCCCAGACTTAACCCCAGACTTAACCCCAGACTTAACCCCAGACTTAACCCCAGACTTAACCCCAGACTTAACCCCAGACTTAACCCCAGACTTAACCCCAGACTTAACCCCAGACTTAACCCCAGACTTAACCCCAGACTTAACCCCAGACGGGATTAAGGGGCCCCCCCGGGAGAGCATAGGACCAGCCGCAGTGAGCTGCTGCCTTCCCAGCCATCCCAGGTCGTTACGGCCCCCCGTGCCCCGGTGCTTCACCAGGCACCGACAGGACCAGCAACAGCAAGGTGCTGCCTTCCCATCAGTCCTCAGCTGGGTAGAGACCTGGACCAGCCGCAGCGAGCTGCTGCCTTCCGGACTCCCCCAAAGCACCACTCAGGACCGTAAGAGCAACTCCTTTGTTCCATATATTGCAAAACTCCAGGATTCTTGGGGACAATTTGGATACTCATCAAAGTGGGTCTGGTATCTCCGACCTTCAGGTAAGGTTCTTTCGGGAGAGGGGGGGGTTATTCCTGGACTCTGCTTCATCTTCCATTCAAATGTTTATTAATTCGATTTTATTATGTACAGGAACATGGGTTAGGTTCAGAATCAGTTACCCAACTTAAGATAAGACACTGTCCGACCGTATGAATTATAAAATTTTAAATCAACTTTGCTGATGATATTTGGTCTATAGAATGGGTGATAAATTGTGAATAATGTTGATCACTGCTCCCCAAAACCCAAGAAGACATCCAAAAATATTTTTACACAAAGTAGTCCACAATCAAAATATATTCAATTTATTGTCAGACTGTCAAAAGAGACCATTTCTTGTATTGATGAGAGCATCTTGCAGATGGAGCTGGTTGATGTGCAATGCTCATTTACTTTAAAACAGCACTTGCAACTTCCTCTAAGATGGGTAATGGATAGGTTTAGTTTTTGGGCCACCCAAGTCTGTAAAAATAAATCTACTCAAATCGAGAAACTCGACATACAAAGAATATAAACTTGGAAATGAGTGGATATTGAAGTCAGAGAAACACTAAAAACTGAAAGAAAACTGAACAGCCTATAATGGAGGTGGTCTCTGACCATGAAGAAGGTGAGCGTGAAGTAGCAGAGACTACGGATCAGAATTAAACATTAAGAGCAGGGCTAGATAGCATCAGCAAC